>NC_052533.1:95861209-96015495 GCF_016699485.2 Gallus gallus | reverse complement strand
TACAAATTGGCAATTCTAAAAGCTAGAAAAAGCTGACACTTCAGCTGGAAATTATTTGAATTCTTGAAAGCACAGGGAAAAATAAAAATCAGGGTAGACTCTTCTTCATATTTTAAAAACAAATTTCTGAGAAAGAGTACTTTCCTGATTTCTTCTCAGGTTAGCAAATATTAATGGTTACCAAAACCAGAAGACTTGGGAAACTCAATCATGTTTCAAAAAAAAAAAAAAAAAAAAAAGCAGTCATCTTATTAAAAGCCTCCAGAGATCTGAGAAAGCTATTTGTTAATAACTACAAAATGTGCTGTTCAAGGCTTCTCACTAACAAATGAGGTATGAGAAAGCTTGTCCTTTTGCAAAATAAACTTGTTAGGAGCAGCCTTTTTGTCTTCAGGTGGAGACTCCTCTGAGGATTCCACTTAATGGCAACTAGCAAAAAAAATCATATTTTCTCTACACAGAGAAATCTGGAAGCTTTAATTTTCCCTTTCATTTGAGAAATTCAAAAAAACCCCAACAACCATTTTTTTTATATACATACATATGTATATATATATGAATGATTTAATGATTCTTATAATTACTTCTAAGTTTTTACTAAGGTCATCTCACTTATTTTGAATATGCTCTGAATAGAGGGTGCCTCTTAGTAATCTCTTTTCATTATGCAAATGAAATGGATAGGCATATTATTTGGATATTTGTTTTCTCAGAGAATGTATTTCTCTACTGCAAGCTCTATCGTGATTAACTTCTATTATGATTAAATTTATAAACAAAGATACTGAATCAGAACCTGCTGTAATCTTAGGTGGCAATTTCCATGGTGATATGCAATAGTTTACTTCAAGGGAGTGCAAACTTCTCAGTATTCAATAACATATTTAGGAACAGTTACAATGCATGTGGAAATCTGTACTCGTACTCATATGACAAAGATCTGTGCCATTTCAGTATGAGAGGTGCTAAATACCTCTTGAGGTCTGAAAATATGCTTACTTGAAGACTAGGTGTACAAGAAATAGAGCAGGCAAAAAATCTCTGCCCTGCCATTTGCACCATGCTCTCATGAGCGTGTTGGCTTCATCTTCCCCTCCACACCTGTTTGCCAAACAGGACCACATACTTGATGATGTAGTCTTTGACAGTGTAATGGATGGAGCTAAGTGTGATGCTGTTATGACTGTCACCAGTGGTTTCGGGAAGGCATTGATATATTTTAGACTTTCCCAGGAAACAAATGACATATTTTGGTCTTACCTGGGATAAAAAAAATAAAAAATAAAAAAAGCAACCTCCCGTACCTCTGTACTTCCACTTGCAATTACAAGATCTGTCTCAAAGAGACAAACACAACTTGAACAGAAAATGGTCTTGCCTAATTTTTCAGACATTTATTTTTCAGAAAAGGAACATTTATCATTTGATTAATGCATAAGAAAGTTGCTTTAATTCTTGTAGAGATCACTGCAAATCATCCTCTAATTTTTCAAAGTACCATTTCACATTTTTTAGACAGAAGACTAAACCTGGTACTTAAAAATGATTCCTCCTGCTACCTTTCATTGCAAAAGATGTCAGAAACTGTATTCCTTGTAATTGTCTTGTCCTTTTCATAACAATGTATGCTTTCCAGTGAGTCAGTCATACCCAAGACTCCTGCAGGAGGATCTTCCTTTCCACTAAAGCAAAACAAAAATGGATACAGAAACACATTTCAAAACACATCTGAAATTTCAACTTTGCTCAGTGTGAGCAAAAGCAGGTTTCTGCAAAGCACTTCTTCCTTCACAGCATGACCGTGCCGTAGCGTGTTCACATCTCAGCCCTGGTTCACGGTGTGTGCTCATGGCTGTCTTGATGCACACCGCATGCACTATCTGGTGTATCACAGTTACCACTGTGTACTGAGACGGAATTCACCGAACGTAGGTGGTAACATTGGAGTGTCCCCAGAGTGCAGGATTGTCTGTGTGGCCTGTGAAGCTGAACAGAAAGCCTTTTGTCTATAAGAGCAGTGGAAGATGGTGGCTCGGTATTGCCACAGTAAATGAGATTTTAAAACAAAGTTTAAAAACCATCCAAGGAGAAAACCACCCAATCTGAATGAGAGACAGGAGAGAGCCTCTGAAGTGGAATAAAAATGGTGTGGCTTCTTGAGGAGCTAACATTTGCTCTCTTATTCTATTCACGGGAGTGATGAAGAAAAGAACTGATAGCTCAGTACTTACAGCACTTGCTCATGACCTAGGTAATCTGCTTTGCAATCTCAGCACTGATCAACCATGGGCCAGGGACTAGATCTACGGGGCTCAATCTGAGTCATATCACAGCCAGTGTGCTCTCCCACCAAATCAGCAGAGAGCCAGAGATCAGTCTTAGTCTCTCCTGGTCAAACTACTTCATTCTCTACATTAAAAAAAAAGAAAAAAAAAAAAAAAGAAAAAAAAAAAAGCTTGAAAGGGTCATGATATTTAAAGGATTTGCTGTATCTGTTAGCATTAATGTTGAGAAAAGATTTGTCCACAATCAAATGGACAAATCCCAAGCGGCATTCCCACAGATTTATAGAATCAAATATAATGTAGCAGTCTAACATGGAACTCTGCTGAGACATAAAAGGAAATTTGTAGAGAAAAGCTAATAGCTTAAAGCTTTTTGTCTGTATTGAATAATCCTGGGAGACTTAGAAATGTTTGGTGGTGAGTGTAATTGGGAGCTGAAGAACAAGAATTTAGCCCAAGAATTTTACATAAAATGATTATGTAACATGCATTTAATCTGTCTTTTACGAGTTATATATATAGGGGCAACTTAGGGAATTTTGTAAGCAGGTGAAATTATTTTTGATTGTTTCATTTCATAGTAAACGATGCTTATAATAATTTAATGTAATTTGATTTTCCTCTTTTGCTATCTGACATGGACTCTCCTATGCCAGGTAGACTTTGTGAAGGAATATCCTTCTCGCCTATATGATTTTTTTAAATTTTTTTCTAGTAGAGGGAGGATAAAACATCGTTTGAAAAATATTTCTGTTTTTACATCTTGTTTGAACAATGAGGTTTTAATTCATTTCATCTAAAATGCTGTTCTAACAACTGTTACTTTAGGCAAATTACTTCATTGTCTAAAACTGGGATAAAGAAATGGAAAATGTTACCCTCAGGAAAGAGAAGGTATTTTACTGTTGTCTCTTCAATTTCGCTACTGTCACTTCAATTGTATCAGATAACAAAATTCTTTTAGAAAAGATAAATATAAAAAATCGTATTTGTTTTCAATGTCAAATTTGCAGCTCTCTGTAGGCAATGATATGGAAGTTTTGATGTAATAAATGTCATCAGGACTTGTTTAACGTCTAATTGTATTTTCTTATTTTCCATAGAATGGCAGCAAGTAACTTGCTCCTGTTCTATTGCTTGCTTCATCTTTTGTTGGAGAAGTAGGTATTTAAACTTCAAGTTGCAAGGAGTGAGTGAGTATTTAGAAAAATTAAACAACTTAGTCCTGACATTTTCAGCTTTTTGGGCAAGTTAGAGAGACTTTACTGAAGCTCAAATAATGCATAATCACTCATTAAATATTTTCCTTTGCACTGATTTTTTTCAGTTTCTATAGCAAGTTAAAGAGATTTACTGATGTTCAGATACAGTGTAAATACAGAAATTTACATTATATTTCTTTTTCTTTTTTTTTTTTTTTCTTACTCCTGCTTCTAGCTGCATCCTGAACAATGACACTGATTGCTAAACACTGTTCTCCATCCTCAGGGAACCAAGATGTCTTGTGGAGGATGAATGAAGAGCAGGTTCTCGAGGTATCTCCTCTGTATGACCTTCATTTCTGTCCTAACTTTACTAAATTGTTACGCAGGGCAATGTTAGTGATCAGGTCAACAAAGGTTCCACTCAGTAGCTGTGTGCAGCAGTAATGAGAGCCGCTGACTGGAATTTGAAATTAGAACAGGGTTGCATGACTTAATTTTTATTTGGGTCATGCATATGTGCATTCTCTGGTTTATTTCCAGTCTTACTGCTACAACAACTGAGGTATCCCTACTTGTAATACCTATGGCTGAATTGAATGTCATAATAAAGGGATACATACTTGCTTATTTCATTTTCTAAGAAATTTTCTAAAAATGCAATAAAAGAGTTGGCTCCTTCTAGAATTATGTTTTTGAAAGTTATAGTCCTTTATTTAGGCTATACTTGTTTACCAATGAGCTATCATCCTTTTTACTAATCTCAAACCAAATTTTTATTCCCACGTATCAAGAATATGCAATCAGAGTCATAGAACCATAGAATCATTAAGTCTGGAAAAGACCTCTAGGATCATCTAGTCTAACCATCCACCTACCACCAGTATTGCCCACTTACAATGTCCCTCAGTGCCACATCCATACATTTCTTGAACACCTGCAAGGATAGTGACTCCACCACCTCCTTGGGCAGCCTGTTCCAATGCCTCACCACTCCTTCTGAGAATAAATTTTTTGTAATATCCAACCTAAGCCTCCTTTGGTGCAACTTAAGGCTATTATTTCTCATCCTATTGCTGTTATCTGGGAGAAGAGGCTGACCCCCTACCTTGCTACAAACTCCTTTCAGGGAGTTGTAGATAGCAAATACAAGAAAACCTCTTCAAAATTTAAAGAGGAATGAGAATCACTTCAATTCTTCTGTATACTTAGATATAGTAAGGAAAAGCACATCAAGAAATTCACTGATGTGAGCTTACAACATACATCTCTTCCATTCATAATAAGGCATTCAGAACCAAGTTCTGAAAACACATGGTGAAGAAACAGGTGTTTGTATTATCCAAAAGAGGGACATTTTCTTCAGTAAGTTACCTCCATTTTTCTGTCTCTGCATCTCCCTGTACTTCAGAGATGCAAAGACCTTAACTAAAACTCAACTCAAACCTCAGTCCACTGTAGCCACCACAGTTAAAAAAAAACCCATAAAACAGCTTCACAGTCACATTTTTTAATGTTATCTCTGCTAGTTTTAACTTACTTAATACCCTTATTAAAACCAAATGGGATTGTAAGAACTTTAGGTTGTTCCATACAGCTGTCTTTGTTCTGCTGCCTCTGGATACAGAGATTCATAGGCAAACTGCCCTAGCACATCTCTGTCTATTCAGTACTTGGTTTCTGCTGAGAATGTGACTAAGGTTACCAATTAGTGACAACACTGACAACAGCTTCTCCAGGAGGAAGATGCTTTGACACCACCAACCCATTTCATACAGGTCACTGAACAGCTGTTTGATTTAAAGGAGGTGAGAGTGAGAACAGGACCCTGTAGTTATAGAGAGAAGGGGCTCACAGCAAGAAAAGGGAAAGTAGCTTCACAAAGTAGAAATAAGAGGCAAATAGAGATAGTTTATGTAGAGAGTGTTAGAAAACAAGGGATTCCAATCACTTTCACAGACACTAGGTCTGGAATAACAAGGAGGATGAAGGCCATAAAGATAAGGACTGGAGAGCAGCTCGAAAACGTTTGGCAGGGAGGTGATTAGATGTCTACAGGGCAAGTTGAAACCAGTTTGGGGGATGCCCCCCCTTTGGGGTCAGAAGTTTGCAGTGAGGAAGACTACGAGCCTTCATCATCACGACCTACTACACACACGCAAGGGGGGGAGGGACTGCATGCTAATGGGCTCTCGGGAATGTAATGAATATGTATCCAAATTCCTGTCAACTATTGATTATGTATTAGTTCAACCTATATCTACAGCACAATTTCTCCTGACAGTGTGCAAGTTAGGTGGAACAATCCCCCTTGCACCAGTGTACGTGTGTTACCAATAAACACATGCCTGCTCTATATCCTTACTGGCTATAGGGTCTGATTTCCGCACATCAGAGGTTCAATCATTATTAACCTGCACTGGTTTCAAACCTAGAAGAAAATGTTCTTCCCAAGTCACTGAAGCCTCCAAAACTAAGTCTGAGAAAGATCAGAGAGCACAGAAATTGAAAGCTGTGTCCACATATCTGTAGGACTTGCTGTTTCTAGACATTTAGGGGTTTTTTTGGAACATGATGCAAAAAATTTTGTTTTGTGAAATTTAATTGAAAATTAGAATCATTTGAAGTCAAGGGGGAGAGTAAATCCCTTTACAGTTAAAATCCATTGAAAAGATATCAAAGTGTTGTAGAAGAAAGCACAGTACTTCCTATTCTCTCATAGGGGCAAAAATCATCACAAATTACAGAGATAGTAACTGTTCTTTGAAAACACCAAAATGCATTAGAATCTTTGCATGTGGAAACTAACATTATTCTGAAAAAATGCCATATATATCCCTCTGAGAGGAAGGCTGCCAGAGTACCACCCAGGAGGAAGAGAGGAGAGAAATGCTTTTCCTGTGTTAACAGAATCAGGGTTTTACTGGATTTATTCTGATTGAGCAAAATTAGTAAACTAGAATATTCCTTTAATGCACATTTGCTGTACTACATTTTTTTTCCTTAACCCAGAATCCTTTCAGAAAAACTTTTATGCTCTGGATATGAAAAACAAACACAAGACACCAATTTTAATTTTACTATAATTTCACTTTTTTCTCAGGGTATGTCAGCTAACTATATGACACTACATTTGAAAGATATTTCTTTGGGCATATAAATACCTTCTTTTAAAGAAAGAGTAAAGACCGGCCTATTTATAATGGAAATATTTCTAAGTAGTCTAAAATTTCTGATTCATCCATAATGTTAATCATTATAGTAGTGTTGAATGATTTACTGTATTGTCAGAAGAAAAGCTCAACTGCAAATCATACATCCTTTCTTTGATTTTATCAGCTGCTGTGGAAGCTGAGACTTCAGCTGACTCTTTGAAGATGTGTTTCTTTTACAACATTAACTACATTCAAATCAGATGCAGATCAAACACCAAGGTTGCCACTACAGAGAGGAGCACTCATCCATCACATCATGAACTGCCATGTAACTGAAGAATAACAGGATAATAAAGGGAATATACAGAATTTGTTCTAACACTGGGATTAAAAACATGAGCTTGAAGTACAAAAAAACATGAAACCCTGGACAGCACTAGGTATTACGGCATGTTCAAATACAACCCAAGAACAGAAAATGAATGGGATACCTCTTTCATAGATCGGCACTTTTGAAAAATAACTATTTAAATTTTATTAATTGGTAGTTCTCCAAGTTCTGAATGTAACTGATTTGTTACAGAGTGTCAAAATACTTATTAATAAAATCCTTAATTTAAATACTAGAATGAGATGCACTAGCAGACATCACATTTCCTTTTTATGATTCAACCATTCCTCACTTCAAGCAAGAAGTGTTAAAAGGAGGAAAAATCTCCTATTAAAATAAAATGAATACCTTTTTGTTTTCCCTATCTTTCTAGTGTATATTAGCTTATTTTTCTTTAATGTCACTGAACTGTAAGCCTTCCAGGGACTGGAGAATATAATGACTATGTAATACCGAAATGTCTGGGTGTATTCATCAGATCTTTATATATACTTGAAATGGAACTTTCTTTTCCAGGCAGTAGTTACATATTTAATAATAGAGAGAATAAATTTAATGATGCTATTTTTTTTTCCCCATAGCTCAGCCTCCTGGTAATAACTGTTGTGAAACTGTGCGATTTCTCGTTACTATTACTTCTCAAAAGTAAAAAAGAAATGTGCATGTTCCTAGAGATCTTACTTCAGAGAGAACAAAAATCAAATCAAAAGGTTGGTTAAGGTCTGTATGTTGTTGTCTGATTTAGCTAGGAATAGGGGGAGAAGAGTACAACAGAGGGCAAGAACTTTGGGGAAATAGGCATTTTGTGTGTTGACTACATTACTTGTGCTCATTTGGGTACAAGCTACAGCTTTCATTTTGACTATAATGAGGGATAACTATCAGCTGTGGGTCCAAAGGCTCCAGTGATTTCCTGGCTTGGAAAATTAGACTGCTCATTGATAGAATTGTGGAGAGGTTTTGCAAAGAAAAAAAACTGCTATTTTCCACTCTTCAGTTTTAAAGTGTTCATATAGTATGTATTGTATTTCACGTGTACTAAAGGGACAGATGCACCAAATTTCAAATGAGAGCTGGCTCTCAGATAGTACTTTTTAAAGTTATTCATTCTTCCACCACGTACTATTAAAGGCATTTCAATATGCACCTCCTACTCATTTCCATGGAAACTACAACAGATACAAAGAGCACAATAACACTAGTAGATGGAGCAAATTCTCAATTACAAAACACTATTTTTCAACATAGTGAAACATTGAGCCTGCATGCCATGCTCATAAAGATATGTGTGGCCGTCTGGAACATAGCTCATCTTTCACAGCACTGTGGTCACTGCTGAAATGTACCACCCACTGCCTCTCTGTGCTCACATTCACTGTTTGGTCTTAATAAATATTCATTATGAATCAATGGGTGCCATTTTTTTTTTTTCCCCATGGAGAATTCAATTCTACCCCTTTGCTTCATCCATGTTTCCATGTCAGATACCATTCTGTCAGATTGCCCCTCTGCTGCTATCACGTGGCAACAAAATTTAATACAATATTGGTGGGAAATTCAACTTGTACTGCCAACCACCAACATCTGCCTCCGATGTTGTGAGCAAACATCATAAAACAGAAAACATTACAGAGCAGCACTTATATTTTAAACCCTATTTCAAAAGAGAAACATACAGTTTCTTCTTATGACTTTGGTTAAGAATTTTTTACATATGAAGAACACTGAAATTTAACTTCATGGCATTTTTCCTTGAGACCTGATGCTTTACAAATGGCGAGTAGAAAAGTATTACATGGAGTGTGGATTTAGCACCATCTTGTCTTTCATTCTTCATCCTGCTGACTCTCCTGTTTATCTTCAATAAATCACACACACACACACACACACACACACACACACACACAAAATAATAATTAACAGCTGTTGGAGTTTAATCTCCTTCTCAAGCCTGGCTGTTATTACCAACAGGATATGAAAACTTTCCAATGTTAAATACATGCTGATGTTTCCTTCCAGATTACTAATTCCCTAGTTCTTTTAGAGAATTACTTCCATGTCTCGCCTTCCTAAGGGAAAGTGACCCACTATATGTAATTTTCTCTTCCTTCAGGGCTTCATTATTCTGATATCATCTTCCATTGCATTTTCTTAAAAAAAAAAAAAAATATATATATATATATATATCAAAACAACCCGAACAACCTCATCCTGAACCAGTTACCAAGCATCTTAATGCTGCATTTCCTAACTACTAGTAAGCTTCAAAAGATGTCAGTTACAAGATTGACTCAGAAAACTACCCTTCTAAGGCTATAAAACAAAGTGCATGATGATCTATATTCATTAAAACTTTTTTGCCTATTATTTTTAAGATCAGTTGCAAAACCAGTCTGATGATTTGCTCTCAATATTAAATTTCCCTGTAGTCAATGATATCTAAGAGTCCCTTGTGTATGGCTATATGCGGAATCTTGACTTCTCTCCAAAATAAAACCTCGTACAAAACAAAAAATGCCCTGATCTCCTGAAAATAAAACTGAAAAAAAAAGCCACCCAATAAGATGACCTGGAATGCATTGAGCCCATAATGTATTCATAAGAGTAGCTTGCACTTTGAACACCTTTTGATTTTTGCCCAGGAGAAGTAATTCAAAACCACACATTTAAAAAAATAGTAAATAACTAATTACCCAAGAGAATGTATTTATTAGTTTCTGAGGGCAGAGCTTTTGAAAATTATTAAAAATCAAAATTAGAAATAAACAAACACAAAAACAAAGAAAAAAACACCATGAAAGAAATTCCCAGGACTAGAAGCCTTACAGGAAGGTGATGAAGGCAGAGAATATTAACTACTTGTATTCTTATTGTCAGAGAGAAAAGACCGTTATTTTTTTAGTGAATTGATTTTCAAAGTTCCTGTTTTCTAGAGGTTGGCGGCATGAATCATCCTCGTTCGCTAAGCTTGAAGATTCAGATAACAGGCTTCCTGCAAGGTGCTCAAACACTAGTAATGAGAACTGTCCCAGATACGGTACGTCCATCAAGGTATATCATACTTATTACACTGCAGTTTCTTCCTGTATGTTTAGGTGACACTTTCTGGAGTGTATGGGAACTGCTGAATCATAGCCTGAACCTCTGATCGACCACCTGAGGTGAGTACTGAGTCAGCTGCAGGGGCACAGGTGAACGCAATCTCACCTGAGTGGCCTGGCTCCACCCCTCCTAGACCCCATTTAAGGGCTGACTCCCAAGGAGGAAGGGTCTTTATCTGGAGATCATCCCTCTTGGAGTCCCTTTGTGAGCCCAGGACATGGGTAAGCTCTTTATTTCATTACTCCTTTGTAAATGTGATAATCTCTTGGGTCCTGTACCTGTATACCTTACAATCAGCATACCTGTTTGCCATACACTGGAGATTACAACATTTCCACTAAATCTCCCATATGCAACGTGGAACTACTGGCACTATTCCTCTCCTTCTCTCCCATGTTGAAAGGAAACTCAGTACTCATACACTGTAACATACTGTAATTAATATACATACACTATAAGATGCATACACTGTAAAAGATCCCTGAACTTGAGCTCCATCAAATATTATCTATGCAGGGACACAGATATATGTAGCAGATGTGAGATATATTTAGAAGCCAGTAGAGCAGAATTTACTATGTTATTAATTTGGAACGACACCATTACTTTGCCAAGACAGTAAAAAGGAGTTAATTTTATTTTGCCTCGCATTTTTATGAAGTCTCTTATTGTTGGATATTTTAAAATGACTTGTTATCTGATTTTCCACTTCAATAAAGTTTTTATTGGGAAAGACTTAGGCAAGAAATTAGTGTGTTTCTATCTTGTAGATGATCCACACTTGAGTATCGAAGGGTACTTTGGCAAACTTGGCAAGTTTTAACTTAAAAAAATGTATACTACACGTGTGGCTGAGAGACAGTTTTAGAAAATGAGTGTCTTAAATGACTTTAAACAGGTTATTTTCAATCTTAATGCTCATTTTATAGCTGAGTTTGTACTAGTGTATTCCCTTACTACTTTTCTTTGATATTTTAATATGAGCTGTCATTATTAAAAACTAGTTTTCTTTAAGCCTTCAAAATTAATATTTTATTGACAAACCCATCTCATTCTCACTCCAAATATCTCTGCCAGTTATTACTTTTCCATACATTTCAGTAGCCTCTTATTAGACACACTTTCACCTTCCCAGTTGCCTGTTAAGCCTGTTGCTGAGATGAAAATACATAATCAGTAACTACCATTCTGCCCATTCAAAAGTAAACTGCACTCCTCCTGTTACTGAACAAACTTCAGGTCTATAACATAAAATAAACCCTAAGAAGTTTAATGTCTTACTTTCAAGATAATGCATACACCTTCAGAAACACAGAGATCATTTCTTTGTCAGAAGTAAGTTTAGAATACTTCCCTCAAAACCGAAAACTTCCTTTCAAGACATGATTGAGCACTTTGATAGTAGTGAATTTTTGTTTGTTTACATGAAAATGTCCAGAAAATAATCTGTTTTCCTACAGACTTGCATATGATATGTGACTTTAGACCACTGGTAGACTTCATTTGCTGTTGTAATTTTTGAGGATGATCAGGAGAATGAAGAAGAGATTGTCTGCAATCAAAGGATGAGATGCAGTTGCTTTCTACAACTCTTTTAAGTAATGTTAGAGAAGTAAAGAAAAAAAATTTGTGTGAGTAGTACAGAAAGATGTGCAGAATCAAACGGGTGTAAGTTGCATGTATCTGATTTTAGCCAAAGAAAGCTTTGGAAGACTGAAACCATCCCCTTGCAGAACTAATTGGAAGAAAATATCCAGCCCCTAGTCCTAAATTCAGATGTTCTTTGCACCTGTGAAATCTTTCCTTGTAACTGCAAGAATAAGGACACCAGAAAAATATTTGTTCTCTTTTGCCTTCTGATAGAACTTACATACTTTCACCATTTCATTTCTGTTCACAAAAACATCTCCAAATAGAACTCATATAGACATATTTCAGTGTTTTCCAGCTCTAAAACCTTTTCAAACCACATTTTATGAGAACAGTGACTCTCAAACTCACAGGAATTACAGCTTAATCTATTTTATGTCACACATAGCTGATGACATCTGTTACTGGAAGAGTTTCTCTGGGCTGTATAACATTGTGAAGTAGTATGGTTTTTCACATACTATAGAGTTGTTTTTATTTAGCTACCTGGAAGTTTCTGTTGGCATGTATAATCTTGCAGGTTTTTCTAGCAGTTTAAACCAATCTATCTTTGGGCTGCCATGTTCTCACTTGCTCCCCTTCGCTAATCCGAATTTTCCAGGACTCATGCCTGTAAAGTAGTAGCACTCTTGTATTTTTTTTTTTTTAGTGTCAGTGTTCAGCTCCCTGAATGAGCTCACTATAAAGCTTCATGGGAAGTTAAGATGAGGTGGCAATGTTCAGCCAGCATCCAGGAATGAAGAGCAGAACTGGGTTCAACTGTCACCCAACTGCAGATATTCAGAAATTCCACAGCCAAACTCTCAAGAATAGTCTTGATGGGTTCAGATAGATATTTGTGCTCTGAAAAGTAGAATGGTGGGTGTTCTGATTGGAAATTAAGGTCATCTCTAATTTTCACATACTCCTTTCAAACCAAAATCTGAAGTTGGTAAACATCTCTGGGATCTTGCTGTTATACTTGGGACTTCTGAGCATTTCTTACCACAAAACAAGAAGAAAGGCAGAATGCAAAATAAGTATCCTAATGAAAATACAATTAAAAAAAAAAATCGACAACTTAAATATTGTGGGATCCCTTATGAAGCTAATTTTTAGTTTTGAATCTACAAGGGTCACGCTCCCACAATTTGCTCCCTGTTTTCCATCTGAGGATGGAATTATTTTCATTTGTTTTATTCCCAGGTAATTAATTGAGGATGATGCCCAGTCCAATATGGAATCACTAAGGATGAAGGAGCTCAGGATGCAGAAGTATTTGAATATTTAAGATTGTATATTCTTTCTTTCAATTTTCTTGACCAAGGAGACAAAGTCCATTTAAAATTGATTTGCATGTAGTTGACATAGTGCAATAGTTATTTTATATCCTTAGTGAGAGAGTACTTGTATAACAATATGCAGTAAAAAAAAAAAATAACCAAGGATGCCAGGGAAGCACTGAAAATAATGGGTCAGAGCTGCATATGCATCTGGAGAGAGTGAGAAAGAATTTCATGGGAAAACCTTTTGGATAAAGAAAAGTTATGAATGATGAAATGATGAAAGAACTCAGTTCAGTAGGATATAGGAGAGCACAAATTTATGCATTCAAGCGAGGAGGGCATTGTCTATGACCTTCATTACAGGTTGGATCAGGGCTGCAAAGACCTGTATGAACTGGGGAATGGTGGAAGTTAGACTCTAAATAGATTTACTGTATTACTGTTCAGAAATGAAATATGAGCTGCACTTCATAGGCAAATGTCTAAACATTTCCATTTCCCCAGGAGCATATTGCAATTGTATTTTCTTCATAAAGGAAGTTTTTGAAGTAAAAAATGATTACATTTGCAAAATAATAAGGAAGATAAAACCATTTCAAATTGAGAAAGTATATTTGCTACAAAAAATTCTGTAGAAATAGGGCCTTCATGTTCTAGCACTTTTGCATGCATAGTAATTCTATCAGAAGTACATTATATCATTATTTCAGGCACTTGATTAATTTTCATTTGAAGTAGTTATTTGGGAATGATAGCAAGCCAGCTGGGCTATTGAAAACTCTAGTTGGATTCACAAGCATAAGCATTGCATAAGCAATAGGCTGTAGTGGGTACCTAGATGTGAATGGCCCACCTGAAGCATTTAAGAGTATAAATTAATTTGTTAATGCTTCTTGGTTCATGCAGGAACATTGTATATTATTGAGCTTTTGAGGAAAAGGATATTCAGGGTAAAGGAAAGTATTCCAGAAAGTAAGAGAACTTTGTGAAGAAATGGAATTGAAGATAATGAATGATTCAACACATTCATTCAGGACTATGTGTCTACAGCTTTGGCTTATGTGTGCATGCTTGGAAATACTGAAAGAGGAGTTGCCAAGACTACATGAGAATGCTAGCCCCCATCTTCTATTGGCTTCATCCTTAGGTCCTTTAACAAAAGATTAATCTCCAAAGTAACTGTTTGGTAGGTCTGGGGATTTGTTCAGGTGAAAAAAAATGTAGAACTTTGAAAATACGTTGTTCAACCACACAAAAACAAACTTCTGCAAACATATGTGCCCATTTCTTTCTTTGTGTCCTTAGGTGGAAACAAGAATGATCTTCAACTTTCATTCAGGGATCACTGCAACTAAGACCACTTTTCAGTTAGTGACATCTTTGCTGGTAGGAAGATATAAATCAGATGCCTTTTAAAGGAAGGTGTTTCTTTTTATCATTTTTCTTCTTTAGGAGTAAGCAATATCACTTACTTACAGAAGTAAACATAGAACAGCAGAATTTGATTCCTCCCCTCCCCCAGCATAAGTAGGCAGAAAAAAGTAATGACTTTGCACAGAAACTAAATGAAACTAAACAGTGCTTTCTGGGGGTTTGGTGCAGTAAATCTCCATGCTACTGAAAGCAGAAAAAACCCACTACTGTCAAACAGACCACACTGATCCCTTTTACCATCACCAATCTTTCTGCCACAGATTATGCTGCCTCTGTCCATACTTGCCTCCTTCCACCACTGTGGATCTGTCCCCCTATGAACATCACTGGAAGAAAAAAAAGATCAGGGCTAAGAATGAAGTATCAGCATTGCACTGTAATGATTTTACACTTTGTTTAATGCTCTTTTTTTCTGGTTTGCAGAAAGCTGAATGTGTTTGTTTAAGCAGTATTTTGAAAAAATAGAATTGTGAGGCTCTGATTCTATAAATACCTGCACTTGAGTCAAGCTTAAGAGCCAATGATGGCACACATGTGATGCTCACTGAGAGGCACAGCCTGAGGCTTTGATCATCAGAGGTTTTGATGATACTTGCTAAGCCTTCATGGAATCATGCTGACCAATTTCAGTGTTTGAAGAGTTTAAGATGGGGAGGGGGAATAAATTAAACTGCCTTCAGCAGCTATGTTTCTGTCATGAAACACAGTAAATGAATTGAAATATGAATTTACAAATAAATATATAGTAATAAAGGTGTAGTTTACCAGCAGGAGCCTCAGGTGAACATATGTTCATTTGTATTTAATACCATTTATTCTCTTTTTTTCTACTGGATGGTACATTTATTCTGTTTTCTGCAGTCTGCTCACAAAGGGGTGAGGAGTTCTTCACTGCCAGAATATATCTTTTGCCTCCACTGGATAAACTGTAGCTCTTTTTCTAGGATTCTCATATCACTATTAAATTGTTGCATTTCTTTTTACTGGAGATGCTGTTACCTTCCTTTTGGAGTGCCCTCTATTACAGTGGGGAATAAGAGCATGTTTTCTCCAGACATCTCCATCTGCAATGTTTATAAGTCTCTTCTGCTCAGGTCTCCTCGGGCTGCACAGGATTTGTATCCAGCATAAGTTGTGCAGTCTTAGGAAAACACAAAGGTACAAATTACCACTGGGAGCACTTCTAAGTGAGGGGAAATGAGCATGGAATATCCTACAGCAAACGTCATGGAAAAGGTAATGAATATACTTGTGAAAACACAAACAAAGAAGTCATGAACTGGAAAACATACATAATATCTGAGAAGGAAGCAGCCTCATAGCCTCACTTAACCTTTAGCTGAGTACCCCATTCTGCCTCACTAAGGAAGTGCAATGCCCTGACTCCATAGGTTTCATTCACTTCTGCATAGCTTGTCTACATCAAGCACAGAGCTGCTTTTCCAAACTGTACTATCACTGCAAAATAAATAGGGCCTATCCACTCAGATTTTTAATCAGTGAACTCCTATGTGAGAAACAAACTTCACCAGAAGAATTCCCATAATTTAATTTAAAAACTTATTTCCACTAAAATGGCTGTTTTTGGGAATGTGGCTATGGACAGTGCTGTGCAGTGGTGACCTTCAGCTTTGTTGCTACTTTCTCTCAGTGGTGGGAGCTTACCAGACCATTTCCACTCATAGCTAGCAGTTGTGTGCATTCACACCCTCTTATTTGGTTGTACAGGCTTTCTCTTTGTACCTCCCAACCTGAATTAGAGCACGATGAATCAGACAGCTAAGTGGCAGCCCACTGCTTTCCTGCTGAGCTCCCCTCATGCCTCATCCACTGCTGAACTTCCAATAAACATTTTGAAGTTACTGCTTCTGACATCTTATACTGAAATATTGTCTTTCAGCAGAAAAGATCAGCAGTGCTTCTGCAGAACACTTGCACTGGTAGCTACCTCACTACAGCAATGTGTTCCTCAAGCTGAACTCAGCCACTAAATATTGACTGTTTTTATGTTCTTCTGGCCCTGGTTTCCATCTGGATTAATACTTTGTTTTAAGTAATGTATCTTGAAGATACAGGAGAGGTGTGCATTCAACCAGCAAATTAAAACAAACAATGACAGGGACAGAAAGCAGCTGTTTTTGTGTATATTTAAGTGACTTTTTTCCCCTGAATAAGCTTCTTTAACAAAAAAAAAAAAAAGACAGACATTACTGGCTTGCTGAATTTCATGCCATTTTTATAAGTTGCTGTTTCCTGTTGGTAAATATTCCATAGCTTATTGCTATTCCAGCAGTCATGATTTCATCAAGAATCCCTTCTAATAAAACAACTTCAAGCTGAAAAGTCTGAAAAGAGTGACCATATTTTTCCCTTTCTGCTGGCCTGACATAACAGATGAAGGCTGAATCGTGGAGAGGCCAAAGTCTCTTGAAGACAGAATAGGACTAGAAGCTAGAAGGGCTTCCAAGCACGCAAGTAGAAAATCTTGTTTAGAAAGCAAAGGAAAATAAATTCTTAGGAGGAAAGTAGTACTCTTGTCCAAAATGAAGGAAAATTGCATTTTTTAACTATAACACAGTTAGAATGACAGGATGATGGAGCTGAAACAAGTAAGGGGGCAAGACTGATGTAGAGAGGAATATCATGCAGGCAGGGCTGCCACTCTGAACAGGAGATACGGTAGAGTAGGTTCTCTGTTTCTACAGCTCTGAAACAGAGCACAGTGGTCTTACACTAGAGGAGATTGGCTAACCAAAGCTGTTTATAAAAAAAACAAAAATAAAAAAACAATTAAATTTCATGTAAATAGAATACTTCAGTCAGCAATGCAACATGAGTGAGTTATCTGTAAAGCATTTACTGGTGCAACCAAATAGGATATCAGCTTTTCTGAGTAACTGACCATGGGAATACTCAGGGGGGAAAAACAGTCAGGAGGTCTCCAGTCCAAACCCTGCTGACAGCTAGGACAGCTCTGAGGTCAGACCTGGCTGCTGAGGACTTCGCCCTGTCGTTCCTACTCAGATGGGGACCCCACAGTCTTCCCAGACAACACAGGCCAGTGCCTGTCCTCACAATTAAAAAAAGGTTTCCCTGACTTTTTATTCTGAGCCTCACTTATTTCTATAAGGTATTGTCTCTGCTTTTCACATAGTACTGTGAACAGCCTTGCTCCATCAGTAGAACTCCTCATAGGTGCAGTGGGGTTCACTCGTGGGTCCACCTGAAGCTGTCCTTCCTCAGGGACAAAGAAGCCCAATTCCCTTCTGAAGAGGCACGTGCTCCAGCTTCTCTGCCTCTCTTTGATTTTGGTAATTACTTAGCTCAACTTCCTCTAGTTTGAGAAAGTCAAATATGGAGGCACCTGCCCCAGTTTGGCATCATCTACAGTCCTGATGACAACAAGCTCCATTGCCTCCTCCAGGTCCTTAACAGAGATACTAAATAGGAGAGGGCCCAGTGCAAACACCCGTGCTACTCCCCTTGTTACTCATCTATTAACCTCTGTTCCCTGAAGTCAGTTATCCAGCTGGATTTTAATCCATCTTGTTATCTACCGATCCAGACCATGATGTCCCGTCTTGTATACAGTTAGGGGAACAGTGCTAAAGCCTAAAAGTAAGGTAAAAAGGAATTCACTGCTCTTCCCTTCATCCACAGTTCCAATTATTTCCTCAGAAGAGCTCATCCATTTGGACATGTGGTGGCCCTTGGCAATAGCAAATCACTTCTGGTAAGTTTTTCACAATACCAGACAAAGTGCCCTTAGGAATATCAATAATTATATACAGGAGAAAGTCAACTCACCCAACTGGTGATAGGGCCTCTGACTACAGACCACTCATTCTCAGGAAACAATCTTTATCAAGAAGACACTCTCCCCTTGGTGCCTAGCCCTTAAATGGCCTGGGGTCCACCCCTTCTGGTCAGGTGAGAAGTGCAACTGAATTGCTTGCACCTGTGCTTCCTGGGCCAGCCACCCCCTTCACTAGATGTCAATCAGCAGTTCAGGACATGACATAACAGTTCCCTTACAACAGGTATCAATCTCTGCTGTGTATTTCCACTTAGCTGCTTCTCCTTCAAGTCCTCTGAAATGTGCTATAGAAGATTTCACTCCACAGTTTTGTCGGGGAGCAGAGGGGATGAACAGCCTGTAGTTCCCTTGCCTCCTTACCAGCCCGTCCAGCCTGTCAATAAAGATGCTCTTGGTTGACTTTGCTGAGAGGGTCCTGTCCCTTCACAGCACTGCTCCATTTTCAGAGAGGATCCTGTGGCTGTAAAATTGAATTCCCATACAATAGCACCTCCTGATCAAGCAAGTACTGAGCTGCAGCACAGCAGCCTGCCTCAAGATCTTGTTCTGATTTAAGCCCTCTGATGTGCTGTGGTAGTGGCACAGGTGGGCTGTCACTGTTATGGTAGTAGACTCTCCCCACTTTCATCCATTTTCAGTCTCCTTTTCTGCATCAATTTGCCCATGCTGCTGTGTCTGCTGTGTTTGCCAACAGAACTCTTGCAGTCCTATAAGTTCAACTCTATAATCCAACTACCATGGATAGGTTATAATCAGTAGTTCCCAATTAAGTTTGATTTAACTTAAAGTCCAACAATTATGTCTCTCTGTTTTTGCTTTGGTCATATACTTTATTTTAGTTGAATAATTGTAAACTATTGCTTTGGTGCTTGGAAAAATGAGTGACAGTAAGTCCACATTTCTGGCAGAAGAAAAATACACTCAAAATTCATCTATTGATGACCAAAATATCTTCTGTGCTTTATCAAAAAATAGCAGCTTTCATCTGTGGAAAATCACATTCTTTCTGAGCTACAATCTTAGCAGTTTGGATGTACAATGGGCTGCTGAAAAACACAAACTCAAGGTGATAAAAATATTCTGTAGCTTTTTCCATTCACAAAGAGAAAGATTTATTACACAATGAGTTTGCATGGGAACCTAAATTTTCATCTTCCTGTGGCACTTTGTATGAGATCAGTCTTTGGAATTTTCAGTTTGCAGCACCAAAAGAAAGGAAGCAGTGGGGAAATGACTCAGAAACAGGAGATAAAGTAAGTGCTTTCCAACTACAAGGGAAAACTACAAGAAGTACTGAATGAAATTTTTCAGTTCTACCTAGAAAGTTCAGTTTATAACTGTTCTCATGCAAACAATTAACATTACTCTGCAGAAAAGAGTAGATAATAGAAAGTTTCTTCTAGATAGATAAATCTGTTTTTTGAAAAAGTGAGGCTTGGACAAACCCAATTTCCACTTCTCTGTCAGGCACTACCAATGATGCCTTTTGGACAAAAATTATTTTCCAGCTTCCCACGTGCTGCTTTTCTTAAGGTGTTTCATTTTGGTCTTAGAACATACACACAAATATAAAATAAAAAAGGAAATAAAAAAAATCTCTGTAGGTTCAAGCAGTTATCAATTCTAATCATAATTCACGTTCCTCTGCAGTAATACCTGCTCTGTGATGTATGCCACGACTTACATTTCTCTTCTTTCTAAAAAATCTGTCAATTCCTTTGCCAAACAGCCATTCTCTAGCTTGTTCATCTTTGTCACTTTTGAAAATATCATTTCTATTAATCAAGCTGCTAAGCTTAATATAATCAAGTATAGTTATATTTGGCATGAGTACCCGTTATAGCCAAGGAGAAAAAAATGACCATAAAATTTCAGTTAGATGAATCTGAACAGAATCATGTGAAGGCTGGATGCAGTAAAACTCTTACCAGTGTAGGGTAAAAATTCTGGAAGGTGATATTCAGAACAGGGTTGAACACAGCTTCCTTGTGCTCGCTTCATAAGAGCATTCTGCCAGCTTCATTTTTGACCATAACGCCATTTCTCATTACTGATTCTCTTCTCTTTGTTAGCAAGTACAGTTTAGTGCTTGTTAAGTACAGTTTATAATTTGATAGGTACAGAACTTATACAAAATGAGTATTTATACATATAGTACATGATTTCTGTTGGAGCTGTTTTGTATCCTTGTGCTGCGGCAGTGCTGGAAGCCTCAGCTGATGTCCAGTGGGATATATGTGTTACCAAATGAATCCTAAGTGATGCCTCAGAGAACCTCCTGTTTTCTGTTATACCTACAGGTAATGCAGCTTACAATATCCCTCAGTGGTCTATAATAAAGCAATACTCTAAGCAGGCAAATAAGATTTTAGTAGCATCTCATATCATGAACCGTTTGTGATTTCTGCTTTCCTGTAAGAAGGACTTGAATAAAATAAAATACTTAATTTATTGTAAAAATAACTACGCTATGAAAAAGTATGAAAAAAAAATATTTTGAAAGAAACGCATAACATAAAAAGTATTGTCATGGCAAAAGAGAACATATCTATATAATAGCATCTATGTATACATATATATATAATCCTCTGTTCAAATATCACAATTCAGAAATGATAAGCAGAAGTTGTATGATAGTGATTTTTTTTCATGAGACCACAAAATATATTTTAATGTCTTATTTATTTATTTATTTATTTTAATAAAACCCGAGAACTAATTTCTGTAATTTTTGTTATTTTCAAGAAGAAACATTTCACCTGCAGGTGGTTTGCAGGTACCCAAACTATCATTAGATATATTTAAGCACTTTGTAGTGTATTTTACAGTTAAATATGATGACTAGCACAAAATTAGGGGACAGCTAGTATGTAGCCTTCAAGACTGGGCCTCCAACCAACAGTCGCATTTTCTCTCATATTGTTAAATTAGTGAATTCATGTTCTCAGAATTGCAAATATATTCTCATGTTCTCAGAAAATTGTCAGAAGGGATGGTGCATTAAAATAGCAAGTGAGCTTTATGCAGATTTAATTATCTAAATTATGATGTCAGAATGAACTATTGTGATGTCAGTGAGCCCCATTATGGCATTAGAATGTTCAATTGTGACAACACAGAGCCCCATGGTGATATCACAGAGCCCCATTCTGAAAACACAGAGCCCCATTGTGACATTGCAGAGCCCCAGTGTGACATCACAGAGCTCCATTGTAACATCACGGGGGCCCATTGTGACATCACCGGGCCTTATTGTGGCATCAGAGTGCCCCATAGTGACGTCACAGAGCCCAATATTGATGTCACAGGGCTCCACTGTGACCTCACAGGGCTCCATTGTGATGCCACAGAACCATATTGTTACACCACAGTTACATTGTGACATCACAGAGCCCACCTATTGTGATGTCATAGAACCAAATTGTGACATCACAGAGCTCCATTGTGATGTCATAGAGCCCACGACTACGTCACACAGGCCCCATATTTTGATGCCACAGGGCTCCATTCAGATGTCACAGAGCCCTACTGCAATGCCATAGTTCAACGGTGTTGTCACGGAGTCAAAAAAATGATAGCAGAGAGCTTCACTATCACATCATAGATTCGCATTGTGACGTACCAGAGCCCCACGGTGATGTCACAATGCTCCACTGTGACATCACAGAGCCCCATTTTGAAGTCAAAGAGTCCCATTGCGTTGCCAGAGTTCAATTGTGACATCAGAGAGCTCCACTTTGACATCAGAGAGAAGCACTGTGACATTATAGAGCCGCATAGTAACGTCCCAGAGCCTCACTGTGAAGTCACAGAGCTCGATAGTGGCATCGGTGTGCCCCATTGTGAGGTCACAGAGCCCCATTGCAATGTCACAGAGCACCACTGTGGCACTGGTTTGTCCCATTGTGACGTTACGGAGCCCCATTTTGACGTCTCAGTGTCCCATTATGGAATCACAATGCCCCATTGTGACATCTCAACCCCATTGTGATGTCACCGAGTTCCATTGTGATGTCACAATACTCCCACATTGTGATGCCGCAGAGCCCCATTCAGATGTCACAGAGCCCAACTGGGAGGCAAGAGTTCCACTGAGATGTCAAAGAGCACCACTATAACATCACAGAGCCCCATAGTAACATCACAGAGCACCACTGTGACATCACAGGGCCCCTATTTGATGTCTCAGAGCCCCACTGTGGCATCAGAGTGCCCTATTGTGATGCCACAGAACCCTATTGTTATGCGACAGAGTTAGATTGTGACATCACAGAGCTCACCTAATGTGATGTCATAGAGCCACATTGTGAAATCACAGATCCCCATTGTGGCATCAGAATGCTCCATTGTGACATTACAGAGCTCCATTGTGACGTCACAAAGCACCATTATGGCATCAAAAAGACCCGCTGTGACATCACATGGCCCCCATACTGTGATGCCACAGAGCGTCATTCAGACGCACAGAGCCGCATTGCAATGCCACAGACGACACAGAGCCCCACTATGACATCACAGAGATCAAATGTGATGCCGTAGAGCTAAATTGTGATATAATAGAGTCGTATTATGACATCTCATTTCCCCATTGTGGCGTCAGAGTGCCCCATTGTGATGTCCCAGAGTCCCACTGTGATGTCACTGAGCCCTATTATGGAATCAAAATGCTCCTTTGCGATGTCACAAAGCCCCAGTATTGTGATGCCACAGAGCCCCACTATGACGTTGTAGATCCCCATTGTGTAATCACAATGCTCCACTGTGATGTCACTGAGCCCCTCTGTGATGTCACAGAGTTTCATTGTGACGTCCCAAAGTCCCGATACTGTAATGACACAGCGCCCCATTCAGACATCATAGAGTCCCACTGCGAGGCTAGTGTTCAACTGTGACGTCACAGAGACCCACTACGACATCACTGAGCCACACTGTGTCATCATAGAGCTGCATTGTTACGTCCCAGAGCCCTATTGTGATGACTCAGAGCTCCGTTTTGGATATGGTGTGCCACATTGTGAGGTCACAGAGCCCCATTATGGAATCACAATGCTCCATTCTGACGTCACTGAGCCCCATGGCGTGGTCAAAGATTTCCACTGTGATGTCTCAAAGCCCCCATATGGTGATGTCACATTGCTGCATTCGCATATACTGCAAAGCCAGATTGCACTGACAGAGCTCAACAGCGACAGCACAGACTCCCACTATGACAACAGAGAGCCCCATTTTTTCATCACAGAGTCGCATTATGGAATCACAGTGCTGCATTGGGACCTCACACAGTTCCACTGTGACGTCACAAAGACCCCATATTGTGATGCCACGCAGCCCCGTTCACACGTCACTGAGCCCTATATGGACACCACAAAAAAAAACACATTGTGACACCTGAGATCATCTGTGAAGTCAAAAAGCCCCACTTTGTCATCTCTGTGCAGCATTGTGACGTCATAGAGCATCACTGTGACGTAACAGGTCCATTATTTAGGCAGTGTGCCCCGTTGTGAGGTCTCAAAGCCCCATTATGACATCAAAGAGCCGCATTCTGAAATCACAGTGCTCCATTGTGATGACACAGAAATCCAGTGTGACATCACAAAGACCCCATATTGTGATGCAATGCAGCCCCGTTCACACGTCACTGAGTGCATTCGGACTCCACAAAAAAACCCACATTGTAGCACCTGAGATCATCTGCAAAATCAAACAGCCCCACTTTGACAGGACCGCATTGTGATGTCAGGGAGCCCTATTGTGACATCACAGAGCTCCATTTTGGAAGCAGTGTGCCCCGTTGTGAGGTCACAAAGCCCTTTGTGACATCACAGAACCCAATTCTGGAATCACAGTGTCACACGTCACTGAGCCCCATTTGGACACCACTAAAAGACCCACTGTGTTGCCAGAGATTATCTGTGACGTCAAAGAGCTCCACTTTGACACCTCAGAGCCACATCGTGACGTCAGGGAGCCCTATTATGACGTCACAGAGCTCCACTTTGGAAGCGGTGTGCTCCATTGTGAGGTCACAAAGCCCCATTGTGACAACACAGAGCCCCATTCTGGAATCACAGTGCTCCATTGTGACATCACAGTCCCCATTGTGATGTCACAGAATTCCATTCTGATGTCACAAAGCTCCCATATTGGGATGCCACCCAGCCCTGTTCACACGTCACTGAGCTCCATTAGGACGCCACTAAAAGACCCATTGTGTTGCCAGAGATTATCTGTGACATCAAAGGCCTCCACTTTGACGCCTCACAGCCGCATTGTGAGGACATGGAGTTGCATTGTGACATCACAGAGTCCTATCGTGAAGTCATAGAGGCCCACTTTGGAATAGGCGTACACCACTGAGTCATCACAGAGCCTCATTATGGAATAACAGTGCTCCATTGTGACATCACAGAACCCCATAATGGAATCACGGTGATCCATTGTGATGTCACAGGCCCCATTGTGATGTCACAGAGTTCCATTGTGACATCACAGAGCCCCTGTGATGCCAAAGAGCCTCATATAGCCATCACAGGCACCCATTCGGATGCCACACAGAGCCCCATTGCAACGCCAGAGATCATCTGCCACGTCAAAGAGCCCCACACTGACATCTCAGAGTCACCTTGTGACGTTAGGGAGCCCTATTCTGACATCACAGAGCTCTATGTTGGAAGCGGTGTACTCCACTGTGAGGTCACAGTGCCCCATTGTGACATCACAGAGTCCCATGATGTAATCACACTGCCCCATTTTGATTTCACAGACTTCCATCATGATATCACAAGGATCCCATATTGTGATGTCACGCCGTCCCGCTCACACAACACAGAACATATTCGGAAAGCACAAAAAAAAACCCCACATTGTGACACCTGGGACTGTGTGACTGGGACAACATCTGTGAATTCAAACAGCCCCACTTTGACATCTCAGGGCCGCATTGTGACAACAGGGAGTCCTATTGTGATGTCACAGTGCACCATTTTTGGAGTCGGTGATCCCCATTGTGAGGTCACAAAGCCCCATTGTGACGTCACAGAGCCCTACTGTGACGTCACAGAGCACCAGTTTGGGAATCGGTGTACTGTGTTGTGAGGTCTCATAGCCCCATGGTGACATCACAGAGCACAGTTTTTGGAATCACAATGCTCCATTGTGATGTCACAGATCCCCTATCTTGTGATACCAATGAGCCTCATACAGCCATGACAGGCACCCATTCAGGTGCTACAGAGAGCCCCATTGCAACCCCACAGATAATCTGTCATGTCAAAGAGCCCCAGTTTGACACCTCAGAGTCGCCTTGCGGTGTCACTGAGCCACATTGTGACATCATTAAGCCACATTCTGACGTCCCATTGCACCATGTTTGGAAGTGGTTTACCCCATTGTGTGGTCACAGAGCCCCAATTTGACGTACCAGGAAGGCATTGTAATGTGAGATGACAATGTGAGATTACAATGTAACGTGAGAGCCGCGTTCTGATGTCACGGAGCCCTACTGTGACGTCACAGAACTCCATTTTGAAAGTGGTGTTCCCCAGTGTGAGGTCACAAAGCCCCATTGTGACGACACAGAGCCCCATTATGGTATCACAATGCTCCATTCTGACATCACTCAGCCCCATTGTGATGTCAGAGTTCCACTGCGACGTCACAGAGCCCCTATATCGTGATGAAAAAGAGCCTCATACAGCCATCACATGCACCCATTTGGGCACCACACAGAGCTCCATCGCATTGCCAGAGATCATCTCTTACATCAAAGAGCCTCACATTGACACCTCAGAGTCGCCTTGTGACGTTCTTGAGCCACATTGTGATGTCACAGAGCTGTATTGGGACGTCACAGAGCCCTATTGTGACGTCACAGAGCACTGGTTTTGGAAGCGGTGTACCGCATTGTGAGGTCACAGAGTCCCATGATGGGATCACAGTGCTCCATTGTGATGTCGCAGAGTTCCATTGTGATGTCACAAAAAGCCCATATTGTGATGCCCCACTGCCCCGTTCACATGTCACTGAGAGCATTCGGAAGCCACAAAAAAACCTCATTGTGACACCTGAGATCATCTGTGAAGTCAAATAGCCCCTCTTTGACATCTCAGGGCCGCATTGCAGCGTCACAGAGCCGCACTGTGACATCTCTGAGCCCTATTGTGATGTCACAGAGCTCCATTTTGGAAGCGGTGTACCTCATTGTGAGATCAGAAAGCCCCATTGTGACATCACAGAGCCACAGTATGGAATCATAATGCTCCATTGCGGCGTCACAGAGCCCCATTGTGATGTCACAGAGTTCCGGTGTAACATCACAGAGCCCCTATATCTTGTGATGACAAAGAGCCTCACACAGCCATCACAGGCACTGATTCAGGCGCCACACAGAGTGCTGCTGCAATGCCAGAGATCATCTGTAACATCAAAGAGCCTCACACCGAAACCTCAGAGTCACCTTGTGACATCCTTGAGCCGCATTATGATGTCACGGAGCCCTACAGTGATGTCACAGAACTCCTTTTGGAATCCTCCTACCCCATTGTGAGGTTACAAAGCCCCGTTGTGATGTCACAGAGCCCTATTGTGATGTCACTGAGCTCCATTTTGGAAGCGGCTAACCTCACTGTGAGATCACAAAGTCCCATGGTGACATCACAGAGCTGCAGTATGGAATCACAATGCTCCATTGTGACCCCACTGAGTTCCACTGTGATGTCACAGATCCTCTAACTTCAGATGATATGAGCCTCAAGCAGCCATCATAGGCACCCATTTGGGCAGCACACAGACCCCATTGCAAAGCCAGAGATCTTCTGTCACGTCAAAGAGCCCCACTTGACATATCAGAGTCACGTTATGACATCAGTGATCCGCATTGTGATGTCACTGAGCCCTATTGAGAGGTAACAGAGCACCATTTTTGGAATCGGTGTACCTCATTGTGATGCCACAGAGCCTCATTGTGACATCACAGAGTCCCATGATGTAATCGCAATGCTCCATTGCGACCACATAGAGTTCCATTGTGACTTCACAAAGACCCCATATTGTGATGTTATGCCGTGACATGCACTCATGTCACTGAGTGCATTTGGGCACCACAAGAAAAAACACATTGTGAGACCTGACATTATCTGTGAAGTCAAACAGCCCCATTTTGACATCTCAGAGTTGCCTTGTGATGTCATTGAGCTGCATTGTGATGTCACCGAGCCCCTATATTGTGCTGACAAAGAGCCTCTTACAGCCAACACAGGCACCCATTCTGGCACCACACAGAGCCCCATTGCAACGCCAGAGATCATCTGTCCCATCAAAGAGCCCCAGTTTTACATCTCAGAGTCTCCTTGTGACTTCTTTGAGCCACATTGTGACTTCACTGAGCCCTATTGCAACGTTACAGAGCTCCATTTTAGAAGAGGTGTACCCCATTGTGAGGTCACAAAGCCCCACTATGATGTCACCGAGCCCTATTGTGATGTCACAGAGCACTTGTTTTGGAATCAGTGTACCGCATTGTGAGATCACAAAGCCCCATTGTGACATCACATAGCCGCAGTATGGAATCCCAGTGCTCCATTGATACGTCACAGAGCCCCTATCTTGTGATGACAAAGAGCCTCATACAGCCATCACAGGCATCCATTCGGGTGCCACACAGAGCCCCATTGCAATGCAAGAGATCATCTGTCACATCAAAGAGCCCCACTTTCACATCTCAGACTTGCCTTGTGATGTCATTGAACCACATTGTGATGGCATTGAGCCTCATTGTGACGTCCCGTTTCACAGTGTTTAGAATTGGTGTACCCCATTGTGAGATCACAGAGCCCAACTGTGACGTCACCTAGTCCCATGATGGAATCACAATGCTCCATTGTGACCACACAGAGTTTCATAGTGTTGTCAAAAAGATCCCGTATTGTGATGCCACGCCGCCCTGTTCACATGTCACTGAACACATTCAGACGCCACAAAAAAAACCACAATGTGAGACTTGATTATCTGTGAAGTCAAACAGCTCCACTTTGAAATCTCAGGTCTGCACTGTGACGTCGTGAAGCCGCTTTGAGACGTCAGTGAGTCCTATTGTGATGTGACAGAGCACTGTTTTTGGAAGAGCTGTAAACCATTGTGATGTCACAGAGTACCATTGTGACGTCCCAGTGTCCCATTATGGAATCACAATGCTCAATTGTGATGTAACAGACACCATTGAGCTGTAACTAATCCCCACTGTGACGTCACAGAATCCCATGATCGAATCACAATGCTCCATTGTGACCTCACAGATTTCCATTGTGACGTCACAATGACCCCATATTGTAACACCACGCAGCCCCGTCCACATGTCACTGTGCGCATTCAAATGCCACAAAAAACTAAATTGTGATACCTGAGATCATCTGTGAAGTCAAACAGCCCTACATTGACATCTCAGAGCCGCACTGCGACATCATAGAGCTGCATTGTGACATCAGGGAGCCCTATTATGATGTCACAGAGCTCCTCTTTGGAATCAGTGTACACCACTAAATCGTCACAGAGAGCCATTATGGAATAAGAGCGCTCCGTGGTGACGTATCAGTTCCCCATTATCAAATCATCCAGGCACCACACGGAGCACCGTTGCAACGACAGAGATCATCGCTAACAACAGAGAGCCTCACACCGACACCTCATAGTCGCTTTGAGACATCCTTGAGCTGAACCGTGACATCTTGGAGCCCTACAGCGACATCACAGAGCTCCATTTTGGAAGCGGTGTACCACATTGTGAGATCACAGAGCCCCACTGTGACATCACAGAGCCGCAGTATGGAATCCCAGTGCTGCATTGTGACGTCACAGACCCCACTGTGATGTCACAGAGTTTCACAGTGACATCACAGAGCCCCTATCTTGTGATGACCAAGAGCCTCAAGCAGCCACCACAGGCACCCATTCGGGCGACACACAGAGTCCCATTGCAACACCAGAGACCATCTCTCACGTCAAATAGCCCCACTTTGAAATCTCAGAGTCGCCTTGTGACGTCACTGAGTACCGTTTTCGGAATCGATGTACCCCATTGGGAAGCCACATAGCTCCGCTGTGACGTCACAGAGCCCCATTATGGAAACACAATGCATCACTGTGACGTCGTAGAGCTCAATTACAGAATCACAGTGCTCCATTGTGACTTCACGGACCCCATTGTGATGTCACAGAATTCCACTGAGAATTCACAGAGTCCCATGTTGAAATCACACTGCTCCAATGTGATGGCACAGAACAGATTGTGATGTAAGAGTTCCACTGTGACGTAACGAAGACCCCATATACTGATGCCACCCAGCCCCATGCACACATGACTGAGTGCATACGGATGCCACAAAAAACCTGACTGTGACCCCTGAGATCATCTGTGAAGTCATACAGCCTTACTTCGACATCTCAGAGATGCCTTGAGATGTCACAGAGTAATATTGTGACGTCAAAAAGAACCCTTTTGAAAGAATTTTTTCCCAATTCTGAGGTCACAGAGACCAATTGTGACATCACAGAGCCCCATGATGGAATCACAATGCTCCACTGTGACGTCACAGGGCCCGATTATGAAATCACAATGCAAAATTGTGACGTCACAGAGCCCCATTGTGACGTCACAGAGTCGCCATGATGGAATCACAGTGTTCCATTGTGACATCACAGACCCCACTGTGATGTCGCAGAGCCCCATTGTGACGTCACAGAGCCCCAGTAAGGAATCACAATGCTCCACTATGATGTCACAGGGCCCGATTATGAAATCACAATGCAAAATTGTGACGCCACAGAGCCTATTGTGACGTCACAGAGCTCCATTGTGACATCTCAGAGTACCATGATGGAATCACAATGCTCCATTGTGACATCAGAGACCCAATTGTGATGCCACAGAGCCCCATTGTGAAGTCACAGAGCCCCAGTATGGAATCACAATGCTCCACTGTGATGTCACAGGGCCCGATTATGAAATCACAATGCTCCACTGTGATGTCACAGACCCCACTGTGATGTCACAGAGCCCTATTGTGATTTCACAGAGCCCCATGATGGAATCACAATGCTCCATTGCGATGTCACAGGGCCCGAACATGAAATCAAAATGCAAAATTGTGACGTCACAGACCCCATTGTGACGTCACAGAGCCCCATTGTGACGTCACAGAGCCCCAATATGGAATCACAATGCTCCATTGTGATGTCACAGGGCCCGATTATGAAATGACAATGCCCCATTTTGACATCACAGACCCCACTGTGATGTCACAGACCCCATTGTGACGTCACAGAGCCCCAGTATGGAATCACAATGCTCCACTGTGATTTCACAGGGCCCGATTATGAAATCACAAAACTTAGTTGTGACGTCAGAGAGCACATTGTGATGTCACAGAGCCCCTTTGTGACGTCACTGAGCCCCATTGTGACGTCACAGAGTTGCCATGATGGAATCACAGTGCCCCATTCTGACGTCACAGACTCCATTGTGACGTCACAGAGCCGCATTGTGATGTCACAGAGCCCCAATATGGAATCACAATGCTCCACTGTGATGTCACAGGGCCCGATTATGAAATGACAATGCTCCATTTTGACATCACAGACCCCACTGTGATGTCACAGAGCCGCATTGTGACGTCACAGAGTCGCCATGATGGAATCACAGTGCTCCATTGTGACGACACAGAGCCCATTGTGACGTCACAGAGCTCCATTGTGACATCTCGGAGCCCCATGATGGAATCACAATGCTCCATTGTGATTTCACATGGCCCGATTATGAAATCACAAGCAAAATTGTGTTGTCACAGAGCCCCATTGTGACGCCACAGAGTCGCCATGATGGAATCACAGTGCTCCATTGTACCAACACAGACCCCACTGTGAAGTCGCAGAGCCCCATTGTGACATCTCAGAGCCCCATGGTGGAATCACAATGCTCCATTGTGACACCACAGACCCCATTGTGATGCTACAGAGCCCCATTGTGACGTCACAGAGCCCCAGTATGGAATCACAATGCTCCACTGTGATGTCACAGGGCCAGATTATGAAATCACAATGCTCAATTGTGACGTCACAGAACCCATTGTGACGTCACAGATCTCCATTGTGACATCTCAGAGCCCCATGATGGAATCACTATGATCCATTGTGATTTCACAGGGCCCGATTATGAAATCACAATGCTCCATTGTGATGTCACAGAGCACATTGTGACGTCACAGAGCCCCATTGTGACGTCACAGAGTCGCCATGATCGAATCACAATGCTCCATTGTGACATCACAGACCCCACAGTGATGTCACTGAGCCCCATTGTGACGTCACAGAGCCCCTGTATGGAATCACAATGCTCCACTGTGATGTCACAGGGCCCGATTATGAAATCACAATGCTCAATTGTGACGTCACAGACCCCATTGTGACGTCACAGAGCCCCATTGTGACGTCACAGAGCCCCAGTATGGAATCACAGTGCTCCACTGTGATGTCACAGGGCCCGATTATGAAATCACAATGCTCATTGTGACGTCACAGAGCCCCAATGTGACGTCACTGAGCCCCAGTATGGAATCACAATGCTGCATTGGGACGTCACAGACCCCATTGTGACGTCACAGAGCCCCATTGTGACGTCACAGAGCCGCATTATGACGTCACTGAGCCCCAGTATGGAATCACAATGCTCCATTGTGATGTCACAGACCCCATGGGGATATCACAGTGCCCTCTTGTGACGCCATAGAGCACTGTGTTTGGAATTGGTGCACCTCATTCGGAGGACTCAGATCTCCATTGTGACGTCATAGAGCTTCATCATGGAATCATAAAGCTCCATTGTGACGACACTTTCACTTGCTACCAGGAGAGGAGTGGGTGTGCTTCCAAGCCATGTGCCTTCATCAGGTAGGGCATTCGGTTTCGGAAACTCTCTCACTCTTCCTCTCTCTCTCTCTCCCTCTATCGCTCTTTCGCCCTCAATCATTTCATTTGATTTATTATCCTTTCTCCCAATTATATAGTATTCTATCGTGTCATCCTGCATTCCCACATCACAGTTAGAAAACCAAGTTCTCCTTCTTAGATCGTTGCCGCTGCTCCGTTTTTTTCCGGAAGCCGGGGGGTAGGGGGCCCGCGAGCCTACTGCCCCCCTATCACGGGCACAGATCTATCTAGGTAACTCCGTGACACCCGTTCATACGTGACTGAGCACATTTGGACGCCCCAAAAATCCTCATTGTGTAACCTGAGATCATCTGGGAAGTCAAACAGCCTTACTTCGACAACGCAGACTCGCTTTGAGACGTCACAGAGTCCTATTGTTACCTCACAAAATGCCAATTTGAAAGAAGTTTTTCCCAATTCTGAGTCCACAGAGACCAATTGTGACATCACAGAGCCCCATGATGGAATCACAGTGCTCCATTGTGACGTCACAGACCCCATTGTGACGTCACAGAGCCCCATTGTGACGTCACAGAGCCCCAGTATGGAATCACAATGCTCCATTGTGACAACACAGACCCAACTCTGAAGTCGCAGAGCCCCATTGTGACGTCACAGAGCCCCAGTATGGAATCACAATGCTCCAGAGTGATGTCACAGGGCCCGATTATGGAATCACAGTGCTCAATTGTGACATCACAGACCCCATTGTGACGTCACAGAGCCCCAATGTGACGTCACAGAGCCCTAGTATGGATTCACAATGCTCCACTGTGATGTCACAGATCCCGATTTTAAAAAATCACAATGCAAAATTGTGATGTCACAGAGCCCAATGTGACATCACAGAGCTCCATTGTGACATCTCAGACCCCATGATGGCATCACAATGCTCCATTGTGATTTCACAGGGCCCGATTATGAAATCACAATGCTCCACTGTGATGTCACAGACCCCACTGTGATGTCACACAGCCCTATTGTGATTTCACAGAGCCCCATGATGGAATCACAATGCTCCATTGCGATGTCACAGGGCCCGAATATGAAATCAAAATGCAAAATTGTGACGTCACAGACCCCATTGTGACGTCACAGAGCCCCATTGTGACGTCACAGAGCCCCAGTATGGAATCACAATGCTCCACTGTGATGTCACAGGGCCCGATTATGAAATGACAATGCTCCATTTTGACATCACAGACCCCACTGTGACGTCACAGAGCCGCATTGTGACGTCACTGAGCCCCATGATGGAGTCACAGTGCTCCATTGTGACGTCTCAGAGCCCAATTGTGACGTCACAGAGGTGCCATGATGGAATCACAATGCCCCATTCTGACGACACAGAGCCCCATTGTGACGTCACAGAGCCGCATCGTGACGTCACAGAGCCCATTGTGAAGTCACAGAGCCCCAGTATGGAATCACAATGCTCCACTGTGATGTCACAGGGCCCGATTAAGAAATCTGAATGCTCAATTGTGACATCACAGACCCCATTGTGACGTCACTGAGCCCAATTGTGACGTCACTGAGCCCCATTGTAACGTCACAGAGTCGCCATGATGGAATCACAGTGCTTCATTATGACATCACAGACCCCACTGTGACGCCACAGAGCCCCATTGTGACGTCACAGAGCCCCAGTATGGAATCACAATGCCCCACTGTGACGTCACAGAGCCCATTGTGACATCACAGAGCCGCATTGTGACGTCACAGAGCCCCATTGTGACATCACAGATTCGCCATGATGGTATCACAATGCTCCATTGTGATTTCACAAGGCCCGATTATGAAAACACAGTGCTCAATTGTGACGTCACAGAGCCCATTGTGAAGTCACAGAGTTCCATTGTGACATCTCGGAGCCCCATAATGGAATCACAATGCTCCATTTTGATTTCACAGGGCCCGATTATGAAATCACAATGCTCCATTGTGATGTCACAGAGCACATTGTGACGTCACAGAGCCCCTTTGTGACGTCACTGAGCCCCAGTATGGAATCACAATGCTCCATTGTGACGTCACAGAGCCCCATTGTGACGTCACAGAGCCCCATTGTGACGTCACAGAGTTGCCATGATGGAATCACAGTGCCCCATTGTGACGTCACAGACTCCATTGTGACGTCATAGAGCCCCATTGTGACGTCACAGAGTTGCCATGATGGAATCACAGTGCCCCATTGTGACGTCACAGACTCCATTGTGACGTCACAGAGCCCCATTGTGACGTCACAGAGCTGCATTGTGACGTCACAGAGCCCCGGTATGGAATCACAATTCTCCATTGTGATGTCGCAGACCCCATGGGGATTTCACAGAGCCCTCTTGTGACGCCATAGAGCACTGTGTTTGGAATTGGTGCACCTCATTCGGAGGCTTCAGAGCCCCATTGTGACGTCATAGAGCTTCATCATGGAATCATAAAGCTCCATTGTGACGACACTTTCACTTGCTACCAGGAGAGGAGGGGGTGTGCTTCCAAGCCCTGTGCCTTCATCAGGTAGGGCTTTCGGTTTCGGAAACTCTCTCACTCTTCCTCTCTCTCTCTCTCCCTCTATCGCTCTTTCGCCCTCAATCATTTCATTTGATTTATTATCCTTTCTCCCAATTATATTGTATTCTATCGTGTCATTCTGCATTCCCACATCACAGTTAGAAAACCAAGTTCTCCTTCTTAGATCGTGGCCGCTGCTCCGTTTTTTTCCGGAAGCCGGGGGGTAGGGGGCCCGCGAGCCTACCCCCCCCCTATCACGGGCACAGATCTATCTAGCTAACTCCGTGACACCCGTTCATACGTGACTGAGCACATTTGGACGCCCCCCAAATCCTTACTGTGACACCTGAGATCATCTGGGAAGTCAAACAGCCTTACTTTGACAACGCAGACTTGCTTTGAGACGTCACGGAGTCCTATTGTTACATAACAAAGTACCGTTTTGAAAGAAGTTTTTCCCAATTCTGAGTCCACAGAGACCAATTGTGACATCACAGAGCCCCATGATGGAATAACAATGCCCCACTGTGACGTCACAGACTGCATTGTGACGCCACAGAGCCGCATTGTGACGTCACAGACCCCATGATGGAATCACAGTGCTCCATTGTGACATCACAGACCCCATTGTGATGTCACAGAGCCTCATTGTGACGTCACAGAGCCCCAGTATGGAATCACAATGCTCCACTGTGATGTCACAGGGCCCGATTATGAAATCACAATGCTCCATTGTGACGTCACAGACCCCATTGTGACGTTACAGACCCCATTGTGAAGTCACCCAGTTGCCATGATGGAATCACAGTGCCCCATTCTGACATCACAGACTCCATTGTGACGTCACAGAGCTGAATTGTGACGTCACAGAGCCCATTGTGACGTCACAGAGCCCCAGTATGGAATCACAATGCTCCAATGTGATGTCACAGGGCCCGATTATGAAATCACAATGCTCAGTTGTGACGTCACAGACCCCATTGTGACGTCACTGAGCCCCATTGTGATGTCACTGGGCCCCATTGTGACGTCACAGAGTCGCCATGATGGAATCACAGTGCTTCATTATGACAACACAGACCCCACTGTGATGTCACAGAGCCCCTTTGTAACATCACTGAGCCCCAGTATGGAATCACAATGCTCCATTGGGACATCACAGACCCCATTGTGACGTCACAAAGCCCCACTGTGACGTCACAGAGTTGCCATGATGGAATCACAGTGCCCCATTGTGACGTCACAGACTCCATTGTGATGTCACAGAGCCCCATTGTGATGTCACAGACCCATGATGGAATCACAGTGCTCCATTGTGACATCACAGACCCCATTGTGATGTCACAGAGCCCCATTGTGAAGTCACAGAACCCCATGATGAAATCACAATGCTCCATTGTGACGTCACAGGGCCAGATTATGAAATCACAGTGCTCAATTGTGACGTCACAGAGCCCATTGTGACGTCACAGAGCTCCACTGTGACATCTCGGAGCCCCATGATGGAATCACAATGCTCCATTGTGATTTCACAGGGCCCGATTATGAAATCACAATGCAAAATTGTGTTGTCACATAGCCCCATTGTGACGCCACAGAGTCGCCATGATGGAATCACAGTGCTCCATTGTACCAACACAGACCCCACTGTGAAGTCGCAGAGCCCCATTGTGACATCTCAGAGCCCCATGGTGGAATCACAATGCTCCATTGTGACACCACAGACCCCATTGTGATTCTACAGAGCCCCATTGTGACGTCACAGAGCCCCAGTATGGAATCACAATGCTCCACTGTGATGTCACAGGGCCCGATTATGAAATCACAATGCTCAATTGTGACGTCACAGACCCCATTGTGACGTCACAGAGCCCCATTGTGACGTCACAGAGCCCCAGTATGGAATCACAGTGCTCCACTGTGATGTCACAGGGCCCGATTATGAAATCACAATGCTCATTGTGACGTCACAGAGCCCCAATGTGACGTCACTGAGCCCCAGTATGGAATCACAATGCTGCATTGGGACGTCACAGACCCCATTGTGACGTCACAGAGCCCCATTGTGACGTCACAGAGCCGCATTATGACGTCACTGAGCCCCAGTATGGAATCACAATGCTCCATTGTGATGTCACAGACCCCATGGGGATATCACAGTGCCCTCTTGTGACGCCATAGAGCACTGTGTTTGGAATTGGTGCACCTCATTCGGAGGACTCAGATCTCCATTGTGACGTCATAGAGCTTCATCATGGAATCATAAAGCTCCATTGTGACGACACTTTCACTTGCTACCAGGAGAGGAGTGGGTGTGCTTCCAAGCCATGTGCCTTCATCAGGTAGGGCATTCGGTTTTGGAAACTCTCTCACTCTTCCTCTCTCTCTCTCTCCCTCTATCGCTCTTTCGCCCTCAATCATTTCATTTGATTTATTATCCTTTCTCCCAATTATATAGTATTCTATCGTGTCATCCTGCATTCCCACATCACAGTTAGAAAACCAAGTTCTCCTTCTTAGATCGTTGCCGCTGCTCCGTTTTTTTCCGGAAGCCGGGGGGTAGGGGGCCCGCGAGCCTACTGCCCCCCTATCACGGGCACGGATCTATCTAGGTAACTCCGTGACACCCATTCATACGTGACTGAGCACATTTGGACGCCCCAAAAATCCTCACTGTGTAACCTGAGATCATCTGGGAAGTCAAACAGCCTTACTTTGACAACGCAGACTCGCTTTGAGACGTCACAGAGTCCTATTGTTACCTCACAAAATGCCAATTTGAAAGAAGTTTTTCCCAATTCTGAGTCCACAGAGACCAATTGTGACATCACAGAGCCCCATGATGGAATCACAGTGCTCCATTGTGACGTCACAGACCCCATTGTGACGTCACAGAGCCCCATTGTGACGTCACAGAGCCCCATGATGGAATCACAATGCTCCATTGTGACAACACAGACCCAACTCTGAAGTCGCAGAGCCCCATTGTGACGTCACAGAGCCCCAGTATGGAATCACAATGCTCCAGAGTGATGTCACAGGGCCCGATTATGGAATCACAGTGCTCAATTGTGACGACACAGACCCCATTGTGACGTCACAGAGCCCCAATGTGACGTCACAGAGCCCTAGTATGGATTCACAATGCTCCACTGTGATGTCACAGATCCCGATTTTAAAAAATCACAATGCAAAATTGTGATGTCACAGAGCCCAATGTGACATCACAGAGCTCCATTGTGACATCTCAGACCCCATGATGGCATCACAATGCTCCATTGTGATTTCACAGGGCCCGATTATGAAATCACAATGCTCCACTGTGATGTCACAGACCCCACTGTGATGTCACACAGCCCTATTGTGATTTCACAGAGCCCCATGATGGAATCACAATGCTCCATTGCGATGTCACAGGGCCCGAATATGAAATCAAAATGCAAAATTGTGACGTCACAGACCCCATTGTGACGTCACAGAGCCCCATTGTGACGTCACAGAGCCCCAGTATGGAATCACAATGCTCCACTGTGATGTCACAGGGCCCGATTATGAAATGACAATGCTCCATTTTGACATCACAGACCCCACTGTGATGTCACAGAGCCGCATTGTGACGTCACTGTGCCCCATGATGGAGTCACAGTGCTCCATTGTGACGTCTCAGAGCCCAATTGTGATGTCACAGAGGTGCCATGATGGAATCACAGTGCCCCATTCTGACGACACAGAGCCCCATTGTGATGTCACAGAGCCGCATCGTGACGTCACAGAGCCCATTGTGAAGTCACAGAGCCCCAGTATGGAATCACAATGCCCCACTGTGACGTCACAGAGCCCGATTAAGAAATCTGAATGCTCAATTGTGACATCACAGACCCCATTGTGACGTCACTGAGCCCAATTGTGACGTCACTGAGCCCCATTGTAACGTCACAGAGTCGCCATGATGGAATCACAGTGCTTCATTATGACATCACAGACCCCACTGTGACGCCACAGAGCCCCATTGTGAAGTCACAGAGCCCCAGTATGGAATCACAATGCCCCACTGTGACGTCACAGAGCCCATTGTGACATCACAGAGCCGCATTGTGACGTCACAGAGCCCCATTGTGACATCACAGATTCGCCATGATGGTATCACAATGCTCCATTGTGATTTCACAAGGCCCGATTATGAAAACACAGTGCTCAATTGTGACGTCACAGAGCCCATTGTGAAGTCACAGAGTTCCATTGTGACATCTCGGAGCCCCATAATGGAATCACAATGCTCCATTTTGATTTCACAGGGCCCGATTATGAAATCACAATGCTCCATTGTGATGTCACAGAGCACATTGTGACATCACAGAGCCCCTTTGTGACGTCACAGAGCCCCAGTATGGAATCACAATGCTCCATTGTGACGTCACAGAGCCCCTTTGTGACGTCACAGAGTTGCCATGATGGAATCACAGTGCCCCATTGTGATGTCACAGACTCCATTGTGACGTCATAGAGCCCCATTGTGACGTCACAGAGTTGCCATGATGGAATCACAGTGCCCCATTGTGACGTCACAGACTCCATTGTGACGTCACAGAGCCCCATTGTGACGTCACAGAGCTGCATTGTGACGTCACAGAGCCCCGGTATGGAATCACAATTCTCCATTGTGATGTCGCAGACCCCATGGGGATTTCACAGAGCCCTCTTGTGACGCCATAGAGCACTGTGTTTGGAATTGGTGCACCTCATTCGGAGGCCTCAGAGCCCCATTGTGACGTCATAGAGCTTCATCTTGGAATCATAAAGCTCCATTGTGACGACACTTTCACTTGCTACCAGGAGAGGAGTGGGTGTGCTTCCAAGCCATGTGCCTTCATCAGGTAGGGCATTCGGTTTCGGAAACTCTCTCACTCTTCCTCTCTCTCTCTCTCCCTCTATCGCTCTTTCGCCCTCAATCATTTCATTTGATTTATTATCCTTTCTCCCAATTATATAGTATTCTATCGTGTCATCCTGCATTCCCACATCACAGTTAGAAAACCAAGTTCTCCTTCTTAGATCGTTGCCGCTGCTCCGTTTTTTTCCGGAAGCCGGGGGGTAGGGGGCCCGCGAGCCTACTGCCCCCCTATCACGGGCACAGATCTATCTAGGTAACTCCGTGACACCCATTCATACGTGACTGAGCACATTTGGACGCCCCAAAAATCCTCATTGTGTCACCTGAGATCATCTGGGAAGTCAAACAGCCTTACTTTGACAACGCAGACTCGCTTTGAGACGTCACAGAGTCCTATTGTTACCTCACAAAATGCCAATTTGAAAGAAGTTTTTCCCAATTCTGAGTCCACAGAGACCAATTGTGACATCACAGAGCCCCATGATGGAATCACAGTGCTCCATTGTGACGTCACAGACCCCATTGTGACGTCACAGAGCCCCATTGTGACGTCACAGAGCCCCAGTATGGAATCACAATGCTCCATTGTGACAACACAGACCCAACTCTGAAGTCGCAGAGCCCCATTGTGACGTCACAGAGCCCCAGTATGGAATCACAATGCTCCAGAGTGATGTCACAGGGCCCGATTATGGAATCACAGTGCTCAATTGTGACGACACAGACCCCATTGTGACGTCACAGAGCCCCAATGTGACGTCACAGAGCCCTAGTATGGATTCACAATGCTCCACTGTGATGTCACAGATCCCGATTTTAAAAAATCACAATGCAAAATTGTGATGTCACAGAGCCCAATGTGACATCACAGAGCTCCATTGTGACATCTCAGACCCCATGATGGCATCACAATGCTCCATTGTGATTTCACAGGGCCCGATTATGAAATCACAATGCTCCACTGTGATGTCACAGACCCCACTGTGATGTCACACAGCCCTATTGTGATTTCACAGAGCCCCATGATGGAATCACAATGCTCCATTGCGATGTCACAGGGCCCGAATATGAAATCAAAATGCAAAATTGTGACGTCACAGAGCCCCATTGTGACGTCACAGAGCCCCATTGTGACGTCACAGAGCCCCAGTATGGAATCACAATGCTCCACTGTGATGTCACAGGGCCCGATTATGAAATGACAATGCTCCATTTTGACATCACAGACCCCACTGTGATGTCACAGAGCCGCATTGTGACGTCACTGAGCCCCATGATGGAGTCACAGTGCTCCATTGTGACGTCTCAGAGCCCAATTGTGACGTCACAGAGGTGCCATGATGGAATCACAGTGCCCCATTCTGACGACACTGAGCCCCATTGTGACGTCACAGAGCCGCATCGTGACGTCACAGAGCCCATTGTGAAGTCACAGAGCCCCAGTATGGAATCACAATGCCCCACTGTGACGTCACAGAGCCCGATTAAGAAATCTGAATGCTCAATTGTGACATCACAGACCCCATTGTGACGTCACTGAGCCCAATTGTGACGTCACTGAGCCCCATTGTAACGTCACAGAGTCGCCATGATGGAATCACAGTGCTTCATTATGACATCACAGACCCCACTGTGACGCCACAGAGCCCCATTGTGAAGTCACAGAGCCCCAGTATGGAATCACAATGCCCCACTGTGACGTCACAGAGCCCATTGTGACATCACAGAGCCGCATTGTGACGTCACAGAGCCCCATTGTGACATCACAGATTCGCCATGATGGTATCACAATGCTCCATTGTGATTTCACAAGGCCCGATTATGAAAACACAGTGCTCAATTGTGACGTCACAGAGCCCATTGTGAAGTCACAGAGTTCCATTGTGACATCTCGGAGCCCCATAATGGAATCACAATGCTCCATTTTGATTTCACAGGGCCCGATTATGAAATCACAATGCTCCATTGTGATGTCACAGAGCACATTGTGACGTCACAGAGCCCCTTTGTGACGTCACAGAGCCCCAGTATGGAATCACAATGCTCCATTGTGACGTCACAGAGCCCCTTTGTGACGTCACAGAGTTGCCATGATGGAAACACAGTGCCCCATTGTGATGTCACAGACTCCATTGTGACGTCATAGAGCCCCATTGTGACGTCACAGAGTTGCCATGATGGAATCACAGTGCCCCATTGTGACGTCACAGACTCCATTGTGACGTCACAGAGCCCCATTGTGACGTCACAGAGCTGCATTGTGACGTCACAGAGCCCCGGTATGGAATCACAATTCTCCATTGTGATGTCGCAGACCCCATGGGGATTTCACAGAGCCCTCTTGTGACGCCATAGAGCACTGTGTTTGGAATTGGTGCACCTCATTCGGAGGCCTCAGAGCCCCATTGTGACGTCATAGAGCTTCATCTTGGAATCATAAAGCTCCATTGTGACGACACTTTCACTTGCTACCAGGAGAGGAGTGGGTGTGCTTCCAAGCCATGTGCCTTCATCAGGTAGGGCATTCGGTTTCGGAAACTCTCTCACTCTTCCTCTCTCTCTCTCTCCCTCTATCGCTCTTTCGCCCTCAATCATTTCATTTGATTTATTATCCTTTCTCCCAATTATATAGTATTCTATCGTGTCATCCTGCATTCCCACATCACAGTTAGAAAACCAAGTTCTCCTTCTTAGATCGTTGCCGCTGCTCCGTTTTTTTCCGGAAGCCGGGGGGTAGGGGGCCCGCGAGCCTACTGCCCCCCTATCACGGGCACAGATCTATCTAGGTAACTCCGTGACACCCGTTCATACGTGACTGAGCACATTTGGACGCCCCAAAAATCCTCATTGTGTCACCTGAGATCATCTGGGAAGTCAAACAGCCTTACTTTGACAACGCAGACTCGCTTTGAGACGTCACAGAGTCCTATTGTTACCTCACAAAATGCCAATTTGAAAGAAGTTTTTCCCAATTCTGAGTCCACAGAGACCAATTGTGACATCACAGAGCCCCATGATGGAATCACAGTGCTCCATTGTGACGTCACAGACCCCATTGTGACGTCACAGAGCCCCATTGTGACGTCACAGAGCCCCAGTATGGAATCACAATGCTCCATTGTGACAACACAGACCCAACTCTGAAGTCGCAGAGCCCCATTGTGACGTCACAGAGCCCCAGTATGGAATCACAATGCTCCAGAGTGATGTCACAGGGCCCGATTATGGAATCACAGTGCTCAATTGTGACGACACAGACCCCATTGTGACGTCACAGAGCCCCAATGTGACGTCACAGAGCCCTAGTATGGATTCACAATGCTCCACTGTGATGTCACAGATCCCGATTTTAAAAAATCACAATGCAAAATTGTGATGTCACAGAGCCCAATGTGACATCACAGAGCTCCATTGTGACATCTCAGACCCCATGATGGCATCACAATGCTCCATTGTGATTTCACAGGGCCCGATTATGAAATCACAATGCTCCACTGTGATGTCACAGACCCCACTGTGATGTCACACAGCCCTATTGTGATTTCACAGAGCCCCATGATGGAATCACAATGCTCCATTGCGATGTCACAGGGCCCGAATATGAAATCAAAATGCAAAATTGTGACGTCACAGAGCCCCATTGTGACGTCACAGAGCCCCATTGTGACGTCACAGAGCCCCAGTATGGAATCACAATGCTCCACTGTGATGTCACAGGGCCCGATTATGAAATGACAATGCTCCATTTTGACATCACAGACCCCACTGTGATGTCACAGAGCCGCATTGTGACGTCACTGAGCCCCATGATGGAGTCACAGTGCTCCATTGTGACGTCTCAGAGCCCAATTGTGACGTCACAGAGGTGCCATGATGGAATCACAGTGCCCCATTCTGACGACACTGAGCCCCATTGTGACGTCACAGAGCCGCATCGTGACGTCACAGAGCCCATTGTGAAGTCACAGAGCCCCAGTATGGAATCACAATGCTCCACTGTGATGTCACAGGGCCCGATTAAGAAATCTGAATGCTCAATTGTGACATCACAGACCCCACTGTGACGTCACTGAGCCCAATTGTGACGTCACTGAGCCCCATTGTAACGTCACAGAGTCGCCATGATGGAATCACAGTGCTTCATTATGACATCACAGACCCCACTGTGACGCCACAGAGCCCCATTGTGAAGTCACAGAGCCCCAGTATGGAATCACAATGCCCCACTGTGACGTCACAGAGCCCATTGTGACATCACAGAGCCGCATTGTGACGTCACAGAGCCCCATTGTGACATCACAGATTCGCCATGATGGTATCACAATGCTCCATTGTGATTTCACAAGGCCCGATTATGAAAACACAGTGCTCAATTGTGACGTCACAGAGCCCATTGTGAAGTCACAGAGTTCCATTGTGACATCTCGGAGCCCCATGATGGAATCACAATGCTCCATTTTGATTTCACAGGGCCCGATTATGAAATCACAATGCTCCATTGTGATGTCACAGAGCACATTGTGACGTCACAGAGCCCCTTTGTGACGTCACAGAGCCCCAGTATGGAATCACAATGCTCCATTGTGACGTCACAGAGCCCCATTGTGACGTCACAGAGCCCCATTGTGACGTCACAGAGTTGCCATGATGGAATCACAGTGCCCCATTGTGACGTCACAGACTCCATTGTGACGTCATAGAGCCCCATTGTGACGTCACAGAGTTGCCATGATGGAATCACAGTGCCCCATTGTGACGTCACAGACCCCATTGTGACGTCACAGAGCCCCATTGTGACGTCACAGAGCCCCATTGTGACGTCACAGAGCCCCGGTATGGAATCACAATTCTCCATTGTGATGTCGCAGACCCATGGGGATTTCACAGAGCCCTCTTGTGACGCCATAGAGCACTGTGTTTGGAATTGGTGCACCTCATTCGGAGGCCTCAGAGCCCCATTGTGACGTCATAGAGCTTCATCATGGAATCATAAAGCTCCATTGTGACGACACTTTCACTTGCTACCAGGAGAGGAGGGGGTGTGCTTCCAAGCCCTGTGCCTTCATCAGGTAGGGCTTTCGGTTTCGGAAACTCTCTCACTCTTCCTCTCTCTCTCTCTCCCTCTATCGCTCTTTCGCCCTCAATCATTTCATTTGATTTATTATCCTTTCTCCCAATTATATAGTATTCTATCGTGTCATTCTGCATTCCCACATCACAGTTAGAAAACCAAGTTCTCCTTCTTAGATCGTGGCCGCTGTTCCGTTTTTTTCCGGAAGCCGGGGGGTAGGGGGCCCGCGAGCTTATTGCCCCCCTATCACGGGCACAGATCTATCTAGGTAACTCCGTGACACCCGTTCATACGTGACTGAGCACATTTGGACGCCCCCCAAATCCTTACTGTGACACCTGAGATCATCTGGGAAGTCAAACAGCCTTACTTGGACAACGCAGACTTGCTTTGAGACGTCACGGAGTCCTATTGTTACATAACAAAGTACCGTTTTGAAAGAAGTTTTTCCCAATTCTGAGTCCACAGAGACCAATTGTGACATCACAGAGCCCCATGATGGAATAACAATGCCCCACTGTGACGTCACAGACTGCATTGTGACGCCACAGAGCCGCATTGTGACGTCACAGACCCCATGATGGAATCACAGTGCTCCATTGTGACATCACAGACCCCATTGTGATGTCACAGAGCCTCATTGTGACGTCACAGAGCCCCAGTATGGAATCACAATGCTCCACTGTGATGTCACAGGGCCCGATTATGAAATCACAATGCTCCATTGTGACGTCACAGACCCCATTGTGACGTTACAGACCCCATTGTGAAGTCACCCAGTTGCCATGATGGAATCACAGTGCCCCATTCTGACATCACAGACTCCATTGTGACGTCACAGAGCTGAATTGTGACGTCACAGAGCCCATTGTGACGTCACAGAGCCCCAGTATGGAATCACAATGCTCCAATGTGATGTCACAGGGCCCGATTATGAAATCACAATGCTCAGTTGTGACGTCACAGACCCCATTGTGATGTCACTGAGCCCCACTGTGATGTCACTGGGCCCCATTGTGACGTCACAGAGTCGCCATGATGGAATCACAGTGCTCCATTGTGACAACACAGACCCCACTGTGATGTCACAGAGCCCCTTTGTAACATCACTGAGCCCCAGTATGGAATCACAATGCTCCATTGGGACATCACAGACCCCATTGTGACGTCACAAAGCCCCACTGTGACGTCACAGAGTTGCCATGATGGAATCACAGTGCCCCATTGTGACGTCACAGACTCCATTGTGATGTCACAGAGCCCCATTGTGATGTCACAGACCCATGATGGAATCACAGTGCTCCATTGTGACATCACAGACCCCATTGTGATGTCACAGAGCCCCATTGTGAAGTCACAGAACCCCATGATGAAATCACAATGCTCCATTGTGACGTCACAGGGCCAGATTATGAAATCACAGTGCTCAATTGTGACGTCACAGAGCCCATTGTGACGTCACAGAGCTCCACTGTGACATCTCGGAGCCCCATGATGGAATCACAATGCTCCATTGTGATTTCACAGGGCCCGATTATGAAATCACAATGCAAAATTGTGTTGTCACATAGCCCCATTGTGACGCCACAGAGTCGCCTTGATGGAATCACAGTGCTCCATTGTACCAACACAGACCCCACTGTGAAGTCGCAGAGCCCCATTGTGACATCTCAGAGCCCCATGGTGGAATCACAATGCTCCATTGTGACACCACAGACCCCATTGTGATTCTACAGAGCCCCATTGTGACGTCACAGAGCCCCAGTATGGAATCACAATGCTCCACTGTGATGTCACAGGGCCAGATTATGAAATCACAATGCTCAATTGTGACGTCACAGAGCCCATTGTGACGTCACAGATCTCCATTGTGACATCTCAGAACCCCATGATGGAATCACTATGATCCATTGTGATTTCACAGGGCCCGATTATGAAATCACAATGCTCCATTGTGATGTCACAGAGCACATTGTGACATCACAGAGCTCCATTGTGACGTCACAGAGCCCCATTGTGATGTCACAGAGTCGCCATGATCGAATCACAATGCTCCATTGTGACGTCACAGAGCCCTAGTATGGAATCACAATGCTCCATTTTGATGTCACAGGGCCCGATTATGAAATCACAATGCTCAATTGTGACGTCACAGACCCCATTGTGACATCACAGAGCCCCATTGTGACGTCACAGAGCCCCAGTATGGAATCACAATGCTCCATTGTGATGTCACAGACCCCATGGGGATTTCACAGAGCCCTCTTGTGACGCCATAGAGCACTGTGTTTGGAATTGGTGCACCTCATTCGGAGGCCTCAGAGCCCCATTGTGACGTCATAGAGCTTCATCTTGGAATCATAAAGCTCCATTGTGACGACACTTTCACTTGCTACCAGGAGAGGAGTGGGTGTGCTTCCAAGCCATGTGCCTTCATCAGGTAGGGCATTCGGTTTCGGAAACTCTCTCACTCTTCCTCTCTCTCTCTCTCCCTCTATCGCTCTTTCGCCCTCAATCATTTCATTTGATTTATTATCCTTTCTCCCAATTATATAGTATTCTATCGTGTCATCCTGCATTCCCACATCACAGTTAGAAAACCAAGTTCTCCTTCTTAGATCGTTGCCGCTGCTCCGTTTTTTTCCGGAAGCCGGGGGGTAGGGGGCCCGCGAGCCTACTGCCCCCCTATCACGGGCACAGATCTATCTAGGTAACTCCGTGACACCCGTTCATACGTGACTGAGCACATTTGGACGCCCCAAAAATCCTCATTGTGTCACCTGAGATCATCTGGGAAGTCAAACAGCCTTACTTTGACAACGCAGACTCGCTTTGAGACGTCACAGAGTCCTATTGTTACCTCACAAAATGCCAATTTGAAAGAAGTTTTTCCCAATTCTGAGTCCACAGAGACCAATTGTGACATCACAGAGCCCCATGATGGAATCACAGTGCTCCATTGTGACGTCACAGACCCCATTGTGACGTCACAGAGCCCCATTGTGACGTCACAGAGCCCCAGTATGGAATCACAATGCTCCATTGTGACAACACAGACCCAACTCTGAAGTCGCACAGCCCCATTGTGACGTCACAGAGCCCCAGTATGGAATCACAATGCTCCAGAGTGATGTCACAGGGCCCGATTATGGAATCACAGTGCTCAATTGTGACGACACAGACCCCATTGTGACGTCACAGAGCCCCAATGTGACGTCACAGAGCCCTAGTATGGATTCACAATGCTCCACTGTGATGTCACAGATCCCGATTTTAAAAAATCACAATGCAAAATTGTGATGTCACAGAGCCCAATGTGACATCACAGAGCTCCATTGTGACATCTCAGACCCCATGATGGCATCACAATGCTCCATTGTGATTTCACAGGGCCCGATTATGAAATCACAATGCTCCACTGTGATGTCACAGACCCCACTGTGATGTCACACAGCCCTATTGTGATTTCACAGAGCCCCATGATGGAATCACAATGCTCCATTGCGATGTCACAGGGCCCGAATATGAAATCAAAATGCAAAATTGTGACGTCACAGAGCCCCATTGTGACGTCACAGAGCCCCATTGTGACGTCACAGAGCCCCAGTATGGAATCACAATGCTCCACTGTGATGTCACAGGGCCCGATTATGAAATGACAATGCTCCATTTTGACATCACAGACCCCACTGTGATGTCACAGAGCCGCATTGTGACGTCACTGAGCCCCATGATGGAGTCACAGTGCTCCATTGTGACGTCTCAGAGCCCAATTGTGACGTCACAGAGGTGCCATGATGGAATCACAGTGCCCCATTCTGACGACACAGAGCCCCATTGTGACGTCACAGAGCCGCATCGTGACGTCACAGAGCCCATTGTGAAGTCACAGAGCCCCAGTATGGAATCACAATGCCCCACTGTGACGTCACAGAGCCCATTGTGACATCACAGAGCCGCATTGTGACGTCACAGAGCCCCATTGTGACATCACAGATTCGCCATGATGGTATCACAATGCTCCATTGTGATTTCACAAGGCCCGATTATGAAAACACAGTGCTCAATTGTGACGTCACAGAGCCCATTGTGAAGTCACAGAGTTCCATTGTGACATCTCGGAGCCCCATGATGGAATCACAATGCTCCATTTTGATTTCACAGGGCCCGATTATGAAATCACAATGCTCCATTGTGATGTCACAGAGCACATTGTGACGTCACAGAGCCCCTTTGTGACGTCACTGAGCCCCAGTATGGAATCACAATGCTCCATTGTGACGTCACAGAGCCCCATTGTGACGTCACAGGGCCCCATTGTGACGTCACAGAGTTGCCATGATGGAATCACAGTGCCCCATTGTGACGTCACAGACTCCATTGTGACGTCACAGAGCCCCATTGTGACGTCACAGAGCTGCATTGTGACGTCACAGAGCCCCGGTATGGAATCACAATGCTCCATTGTGCTGTCGCAGACCCCATGGGGATTTCACAGAGCCCTCTTGTGACGCCATAGAGCACTGTGTTTGGAATTGGTGCACCTCATTCGGAGGCCTCAGAGCCCCATTGTGACGTCATAGAGCTTCATCATGGAATCATAAAGCTCCATTGTGACGACACTTTCACTTGCTACCAGGAGAGGAGTGGGTGTGCTTCCAAGCCCTGTGCCTTCATCAGGTAGGGCTTTTGGTTTCGGAAACTCTCTCACTCTTCCTCTCTCTCTCTCTCCCTCTATCGCTCTTTCGCCCTCAATCATTTCATTTGATTTATTATCCTTTCTCCCAATTATACTGTATTCTATCGTGTCATCCTGCATTCCCTCATCACAGTTAGAAAACCAAGTTCTCCTTAGATCGTGGCCGCTGCTCCGTTTTTTTCCGGAAGCCGGGGGGTAGGGGGCCGCGAGCCTACTGCCCCCCTATCACGGGCACAGATCTATCTAGGTAACTCCGTGACACCCGTTCATACGTGACTGAGCACATTCGGACGCCCCAGAAATCCTCATTGTGTCACCTGAGATCATCTGGGAAGTCAAACAGCCTTACTTTGACAATGCAGACTCGCTTTGAGACGTCACAGAGTCCTATTGTTACGTCACAAAATACCGTTTTGAAAGAAGTTTTTCCCAATTCTGAGTCCACAGAGACCAATTGTGACATCACAGAGCCCCATGATGGAATCACAACGCTCCATTGTGACGTCACAGACCCCACTGTGACGCCACAGAGCCCCATTGTGTAGTCACAGAGCCCCAGTATGGAATCACAATGCCCCACTGTGACGTCACAGAGCCCATTGTGACATCACAAAGCCCCAGTATGGAATCACAATGCCCCATTTTGACGTCACAGAGCCCCATTGTGACGTCACAGAGCCCCATTGTGACGTCACAGAGTCGCCATGGTGGTATCACAATGCTCCATTGTGATGTCACAGGGCCCGATTATGAAACCACAATGCTCAATTGTGACGTCACAGAGCCCATTGTGAAGTCACAGAGTTCCATTGTGACATCTCGCAGCCCCATGATGGAATCACAGTGCTCCATTTTGATTTCACAGAGCCCCATGATGGAATCACAGTGCTCCATTGTGACGTCACAGACCCCATTGTGACGTCACAGAGCCCCATTGTGACGTCACAGAGCCCCAGTATGGAATCACAATGCTCCATTGTGACAACACAGACCCAACTCTGAAGTCGCACAGCCCCATTGTGACGTCACAGAGCCCCAGTATGGAATCACAATGCTCCAGAGTGATGTCACAGGGCCCGATTATGGAATCACAGTGCTCAATTGTGACGACACAGACCCCATTGTGACGTCACAGAGCCCCAATGTGACGTCACAGAGCCCTAGTATGGATTCACAATGCTCCACTGTGATGTCACAGATCCCGATTTTAAAAAATCACAATGCAAAATTGTGATGTCACAGAGCCCAATGTGACATCACAGAGCTCCATTGTGACATCTCAGACCCCATGATGGCATCACAATGCTCCATTGTGATTTCACAGGGCCCGATTATGAAATCACAATGCTCCACTGTGATGTCACAGACCCCACTGTGATGTCACACAGCCCTATTGTGATTTCACAGAGCCCCATGATGGAATCACAATGCTCCATTGCGATGTCACAGGGCCCGAATATGAAATCAAAATGCAAAATTGTGACGTCACAGAGCCCCATTGTGACGTCACAGAGCCCCATTGTGACGTCACAGAGCCCCAGTATGGAATCACAATGCTCCACTGTGATGTCACAGGGCCCGATTATGAAATGACAATGCTCCATTTTGACATCACAGACCCCACTGTGATGTCACAGAGCCGCATTGTGACGTCACTGAGCCCCATGATGGAGTCACAGTGCTCCATTGTGACGTCTCAGAGCCCAATTGTGACGTCACAGAGGTGCCATGATGGAATCACAGTGCCCCATTCTGACGACACAGAGCCCCATTGTGACGTCACAGAGCCGCATCGTGACGTCACAGAGCCCATTGTGAAGTCACAGAGCCCCAGTATGGAATCACAATGCCCCACTGTGACGTCACAGAGCCCATTGTGACATCACAGAGCCGCATTGTGACGTCACAGAGCCCCATTGTGACATCACAGATTCGCCATGATGGTATCACAATGCTCCATTGTGATTTCACAAGGCCCGATTATGAAAACACAGTGCTCAATTGTGACGTCACAGAGCCCATTGTGAAGTCACAGAGTTCCATTGTGACATCTCGGAGCCCCATGATGGAATCACAATGCTCCATTTTGATTTCACAGGGCCCGATTATGAAATCACAATGCTCCATTGTGATGTCACAGAGCACATTGTGACGTCACAGAGCCCCTTTGTGACGTCACAGAGCCCCAGTATGGAATCACAATGCTCCATTGTGACGTCACAGAGCCCCATTGTGACGTCACAGAGCTCCATTGTGACGTCACAGAGCCCCATTGTGACGTCACAGAGTCGCCATGATCGAATCACAATGCTCCATTGTGACGTCACAGAGCCCTAGTATGGAATCACAATGCTCCATTTTGATGTCACAGGGCCCGATTATGAAATCACAATGCTCAATTGTGACGTCACAGACCCCATTGTGACATCACAGAGCCCCATTGTGACGTCACAGAGCCCCAGTATGGAATCACAATGCTCCATTGTGATGTCACAGACCCCATGGGGATATCACAGTGCCCTCTTGTGACGCCATAGAGCACTGTGTTTGGAATTGGTGCACCTCATTCGGAGGACTCAGATCTCCATTGTGACGTCATAGAGCTTCATCATGGAATCATAAAGCTCCATTGTGACGACACTTTCACCTCCTACCAGGAGAGGAGTGGGTGTGCTTCCAAGCCATGTGCCTTCATCAGGTAGGGCATTCGGTTTCGGAAACTCTCTCACTCTTCCTCTCTCTCTCTCTCCCTCTATCGCTCTTTCGCCCTCAATCATTTCATTTGATTTATTATCCTTTCTCCCAATTATATAGTATTCTATCGTGTCATCCTGCATTCCCACATCACAGTTAGAAAACCAAGTTCTCCTTCTTAGATCGTTGCCGCTGCTCCGTTTTTTTCCGGAAGCCGGGGGGTAGGGGGCCCGCGAGCCTACTGCCCCCGTATCACGGGCACAGATCTATCTAGGTAACTCCGTGACACCCGTTCATACGTGACTGAGCACATTTGGACGCCCCAAAAATCCTCATTGTGTCACCTGAGATCATCTGGGAAGTCAAACAGCCTTACTTTGACAACGCAGACTCGCTTTGAGACGTCACAGAGTCCTATTGTTACCTCACAAAATGCCAATTTGAAAGAAGTTTTTCCCAATTCTGAGTCCACAGAGACCAATTGTGACATCACAGAGCCCCATGATGGAATCACAGTGCTCCATTGTGACGTCACAGACCCCATTGTGACGTCACAGAGCCCCATTGTGACGTCACAGAGCCCCATGATGGAATCACAATGCTCCATTGTGACAACACAGACCCAACTCTGAAGTCGCAGAGCCCCATTGTGACGTCACAGAGCCCCAGTATGGAATCACAATGCTCCAGAGTGATGTCACAGGGCCCGATTATGGAATCACAGTGCTCAATTGTGACGACACAGACCCCATTGTGACGTCACAGAGCCCCAATGTGACGTCACAGAGCCCTAGTATGGATTCACAATGCTCCACTGTGATGTCACAGATCCCGATTTTAAAAAATCACAATGCAAAATTGTGATGTCACAGAGCCCAATGTGACATCACAGAGCTCCATTGTGACATCTCAGACCCCATGATGGCATCACAATGCTCCATTGTGATTTCACAGGGCCCGATTATGAAATCACAATGCTCCACTGTGATGTCACAGACCCCACTGTGATGTCACACAGCCCTATTGTGATTTCACAGAGCCCCATGATGGAATCACAATGCTCCATTGCGATGTCACAGGGCCCGAATATGAAATCAAAATGCAAAATTGTGACGTCACAGAGCCCCATTGTGACGTCACAGAGCCCCATTGTGACGTCACAGAGCCCCAGTATGGAATCACAATGCTCCATTGTGATGTCACAGGGCCCGATTATGAAATGACAATGCTCCATTTTGACATCACAGACCCCACTGTGATGTCACAGAGCCGCATTGTGACGTCACTGAGCCCCATGATGGAGTCACAGTGCTCCATTGTGACGTCTCAGAGCCCAATTGTGACGTCACAGAGGTGCCATGATGGAATCACAGTGCCCCATTCTGACGACACAGAGCCCCATTGTGACGTCACAGAGCCGCATCGTGACGTCACAGAGCCCATTGTGAAGTCACAGAGCCCCAGTATGGAATCACAATGCCCCACTGTGACGTCACAGAGCCCATTGTGACATCACAGAGCCGCATTGTGACGTCACAGAGCCCCATTGTGACATCACAGATTCGCCATGATGGTATCACAATGCTCCATTGTGATTTCACAAGGCCCGATTATGAAAACACAGTGCTCAATTGTGACGTCACAGAGCCCATTGTGAAGTCACAGAGTTCCATTGTGACATCTCGGAGCCCCATGATGGAATCACAATGCTCCATTTTGATTTCACAGGGCCCGATTATGAAATCACAATGCTCCATTGTGATGTCACAGAGCACATTGTGACGTCACAGAGCCCCTTTGTGACGTCACAGAGCCCCAGTATGGAATCACAATGCTCCATTGTGACGTCACAGAGCCCCATTGTGACGTCACAGAGCTCCATTGTGACGTCACAGAGCCCCATTGTGACGTCACAGAGTCGCCATGATCGAATCACAATGCTCCATTGTGACGTCACAGAGCCCTAGTATGGAATCACAATGCTCCATTTTGATGTCACAGGGCCCGATTATGAAATCACAATGCTCAATTGTGACGTCACAGACCCCATTGTGACATCACAGAGCCCCATTGTGACGTCACAGAGCCCCAGTATGGAATCACAATGCTCCATTGTGATGTCACAGACCCCATGGGGATATCACAGTGCCCTCTTGTGACGCCATAGAGCACTGTGTTTGGAATTGGTGCACCTCATTCGGAGGACTCAGATCTCCATTGTGACGTCATAGAGCTTCATCATGGAATCATAAAGCTCCATTGTGACGACACTTTCACCTCCTACCAGGAGAGGAGTGGGTGTGCTTCCAAGCCATGTGCCTTCATCAGGTAGGGCATTCGGTTTCGGAAACTCTCTCACTCTTCCTCTCTCTCTCTCTCCCTCTATCGCTCTTTCGCCCTCAATCATTTCATTTGATTTATTATCCTTTCTCCCAATTATATAGTATTCTATCGTGTCATCCTGCATTCCCACATCACAGTTAGAAAACCAAGTTCTCCTTCTTAGATCGTTGCCGCTGCTCCGTTTTTTTCCGGAAGCCGGGGGGTAGGGGGCCCGCGAGCCTACTGCCCCCCTATCACGGGCACAGATCTATCTAGGTAACTCCGTGACACCCGTTCATACGTGACTGAGCACATTTGGACGCCCCAAAAATCCTCATTGTGTCACCTGAGATCATCTGGGAAGTCAAACAGCCTTACTTTGACAACGCAGACTCGCTTTGAGACGTCACAGAGTCCTATTGTTACCTCACAAAATGCCAATTTGAAAGAAGTTTTTCCCAATTCTGAGTCCACAGAGACCAATTGTGACATCACAGAGCCCCATGATGGAATCACAGTGCTCCATTGTGACGTCACAGACCCCATTGTGACGTCACAGAGCCCCATTGTGACGTCACAGAGCCCCATGATGGAATCACAATGCTCCATTGTGACAACACAGACCCAACTCTGAAGTCGCAGAGCCCCATTGTGACGTCACAGAGCCCCAGTATGGAATCACAATGCTCCAGAGTGATGTCACAGGGCCCGATTATGGAATCACAGTGCTCAATTGTGACGACACAGACCCCATTGTGACGTCACAGAGCCCCAATGTGACGTCACAGAGCCCTAGTATGGATTCACAATGCTCCACTGTGATGTCACAGATCCCGATTTTAAAAAATCACAATGCAAAATTGTGATGTCACAGAGCCCAATGTGACATCACAGAGCTCCATTGTGACATCTCAGACCCCATGATGGCATCACAATGCTCCATTGTGATTTCACAGGGCCCGATTATGAAATCACAATGCTCCACTGTGATGTCACAGACCCCACTGTGATGTCACACAGCCCTATTGTGATTTCACAGAGCCCCATGATGGAATCACAATGCTCCATTGCGATGTCACAGGGCCCGAATATGAAATCAAAATGCAAAATTGTGACGTCACAGACCCCATTGTGACGTCACAGAGCCCCATTGTGACGTCACAGAGCCCCAGTATGGAATCACAATGCTCCACTGTGATGTCACAGGGCCCGATTATGAAATGACAATGCTCCATTTTGACATCACAGACCCCACTGTGATGTCACAGAGCCGCATTGTGACGTCACTGAGCCCCATGATGGAGTCACAGTGCTCCATTGTGACGTCTCAGAGCCCAATTGTGACGTCACAGAGGTGCCATGATGGAATCACAGTGCCCCATTCTGACGACACAGAGCCCCATTGTGACGTCACAGAGCCGCATCGTGACGTCACAGAGCCCATTGTGAAGTCACAGAGCCCCAGTATGGAATCACAATGCCCCACTGTGACGTCACAGAGCCCATTGTGACATCACAGAGCCGCATTGTGACGTCACAGAGCCCCATTGTGACATCACAGATTCGCCATGATGGTATCACAATGCTCCATTGTGATTTCACAAGGCCCGATTATGAAAACACAGTGCTCAATTGTGACGTCACAGAGCCCATTGTGAAGTCACAGAGTTCCATTGTGACATCTCGGAGCCCCATGATGGAATCACAATGCTCCATTTTGATTTCACAGGGCCCGATTATGAAATCACAATGCTCCATTGTGATGTCACAGAGCACATTGTGACGTCACAGAGCCCCTTTGTGACGTCACTGAGCCCCAGTATGGAATCACAATGCTCCATTGTGACGTCACAGAGCCCCATTGTGACGTCACAGGGCCCCATTGTGACGTCACAGAGTTGCCATGATGGAATCACAGTGCCCCATTGTGACGTCACAGACTCCATTGTGACGTCACAGAGCCCCATTGTGACGTCACAGAGCTGCATTGTGACGTCACAGAGCCCCGGTATGGAATCACAATGCTCCATTGTGCTGTCGCAGACCCCATGGGGATTTCACAGAGCCCTCTTGTGACGCCATAGAGCACTGTGTTTGGAATTGGTGCACCTCATTCGGAGGCCTCAGAGCCCCATTGTGACGTCATAGAGCTTCATCATGGAATCATAAAGCTCCATTGTGACGACACTTTCACTTGCTACCAGGAGAGGAGTGGGTGTGCTTCCAAGCCCTGTGCCTTCATCAGGTAGGGCTTTTGGTTTCGGAAACTCTCTCACTCTTCCTCTCTCTCTCTCTCCCTCTATCGCTCTTTCGCCCTCAATCATTTCATTTGATTTATTATCCTTTCTCCCAATTATACTGTATTCTATCGTGTCATCCTGCATTCCCACATCACAGTTAGAAAACCAAGTTCTCCTTAGATCGTGGCCGCTGCTCCGTTTTTTTCCGGAAGCCGGGGGGTAGGGGGCCGCGAGCCTACTGCCCCCCTATCACGGGCACGGATCTATCTAGGTAACTCCGTGACACCCGTTCATACGTGACTGAGCACATTCGGACGCCCCAGAAATCCTCATTGTGTCACCTGAGATCATCTGGGAAGTCAAACAGCCTTACTTTGACAATGCAGACTCGCTTTGAGACGTCACAGAGTCCTATTGTTACGTCACAAAATACCGTTTTGAAAGAAGTTTTTCCCAATTCTGAGTCCACAGAGACCAATTGTGACATCACAGAGCCCCATGATGGAATCACAACGCCCCATTGTGACGTCACAGACCCCACTGTGACGCCACAGAGCCCCATTGTGTAGTCACAGAGCCCCAGTATGGAATCACAATGCCCCACTGTGACGTCACAGAGCCCATTGTGACATCACAAAGCCCCAGTATGGAATCACAATGCCCCACTGTGACGTCACAGAGCCCCATTGTGACGTCACAGAGCCCCATTGTGACATCTCGCAGCCCCATGATGGAATCACAGTGCTCCATTTTGATTTCACAGGCCCCATGATGGAATCACAGTGCTCCATTGTGACGTCACAGACCCCATTGTGACGTCACAGAGCCCCATTGTGACGTCACAGAGCCCCATGATGGAATCACAATGCTCCATTGTGACAACACAGACCCAACTCTGAAGTCGCAGAGCCCCATTGTGACGTCACAGAGCCCCAGTATGGAATCACAATGCTCCAGAGTGATGTCACAGGGCCCGATTATGGAATCACAGTGCTCAATTGTGACGACACAGACCCCATTGTGACGTCACAGAGCCCCAATGTGACGTCACAGAGCCCTAGTATGGATTCACAATGCTCCACTGTGATGTCACAGATCCCGATTTTAAAAAATCACAATGCAAAATTGTGATGTCACAGAGCCCAATGTGACATCACAGAGCTCCATTGTGACATCTCAGACCCCATGATGGCATCACAAAGCTCCATTGTGATTTCACAGGGCCCGATTATGAAATCACAATGCTCCACTGTGATGTCACAGACCCCACTGTGATGTCACACAGCCCTATTGTGATTTCACAGAGCCCCAGTATGGAATCACAATGCTCCACTGTGATGTCACAGGGCCCGATTATGAAATGACAATGCTCCATTTTGACATCACAGACCCCACTGTGATGTCACTGAGCCGCATTGTGACGTCACTGAGCCCCATGATGGAGTCACAGTGCTCCATTGTGACGTCTCAGAGCCCAATTGTGACGTCACAGAGGTGCCATGATGGAATCACAGTGCCCCATTCTGACGACACAGAGCCCCATTGTGACGTCACAGAGCCGCATCGTGACGTCACAGAGCCCATTGTGAAGTCACAGAGCCCCAGTATGGAATCACAATGCCCCACTGTGACGTCACAGAGCCCATTGTGACATCACAGAGCCGCATTGTGACGTCACAGAGCCCCATTGTGACATCACAGATTCGCCATGATGGTATCACAATGCTCCATTGTGATTTCACAAGGCCCGATTATGAAAACACAGTGCTCAATTGTGACGTCACAGAGCCCATTGTGAAGTCACAGAGTTCCATTGTGACATCTCGGAGCCCCATGATGGAATCACAATGCTCCATTTTGATTTCACAGGGCCCGATTATGAAATCACAATGCTCCATTGTGATGTCACAGAGCACATTGTGACGTCACAGAGCCCCTTTGTGACGTCACTGAGCCCCAGTATGGAATCACAATGCTCCATTGTGACGTCACAGAGCCCCATTGTGACGTCACAGGGCCCCATTGTGACGTCACAGAGTTGCCATGATGGAATCACAGTGCCCCATTGTGACGTCACAGACTCCATTGTGACGTCACAGAGCCCCATTGTGACGTCACAGAGCTGCATTGTGACGTCACAGAGCCCCGGTATGGAATCACAATGCTCCATTGTGCTGTCGCAGACCCCATGGGGATTTCACAGAGCCCTCTTGTGACGCCATAGAGCACTGTGTTTGGAATTGGTGCACCTCATTCGGAGGCCTCAGAGCCCCATTGTGACGTCATAGAGCTTCATCATGGAATCATAAAGCTCCATTGTGACGACACTTTCACTTGCTACCAGGAGAGGAGTGGGTGTGCTTCCAAGCCCTGTGCCTTCATCAGGTAGGGCTTTTGGTTTCGGAAACTCTCTCACTCTTCCTCTCTCTCTCTCTCCCTCTATCGCTCTTTCGCCCTCAATCATTTCATTTGATTTATTATCCTTTCTCCCAATTATACTGTATTCTATCGTGTCATCCTGCATTCCCACATCACAGTTAGAAAACCAAGTTCTCCTTAGATCGTGGCCGCTGCTCCGTTTTTTTCCGGAAGCCGGGGGGTAGGGGGCCGCGAGCCTACTGCCCCCCTATCACGGGCACGGATCTATCTAGGTAACTCCGTGACACCCGTTCATACGTGACTGAGCACATTCGGACGCCCCAGAAATCCTCATTGTGTCACCTGAGATCATCTGGGAAGTCAAACAGCCTTACTTTGACAATGCAGACTCGCTTTGAGACGTCACAGAGTCCTATTGTTACGTCACAAAATACCGTTTTGAAAGAAGTTTTTCCCAATTCTGAGTCCACAGAGACCAATTGTGACATCACAGAGCCCCATGATGGAATCACAACGCCCCATTGTGACGTCACAGACCCCACTGTGACGCCACAGAGCCCCATTGTGTAGTCACAGAGCCCCAGTATGGAATCACAATGCCCCACTGTGACGTCACAGAGCCCATTGTGACATCACAAAGCCCCAGTATGGAATCACAATGCCCCACTGTGACGTCACAGAGCCCCATTGTGACGTCACAGAGCCCCATTGTGACATCTCGCAGCCCCATGATGGAATCACAGTGCTCCATTTTGATTTCACAGGCCCCATGATGGAATCACAGTGCTCCATTGTGACGTCACAGACCCCATTGTGACGTCACAGAGCCCCATTGTGACGTCACAGAGCCCCATGATGGAATCACAATGCTCCATTGTGACAACACAGACCCAACTCTGAAGTCGCAGAGCCCCATTGTGACGTCACAGAGCCCCAGTATGGAATCACAATGCTCCAGAGTGATGTCACAGGGCCCGATTATGGAATCACAGTGCTCAATTGTGACGACACAGACCCCATTGTGACGTCACAGAGCCCCAATGTGACGTCACAGAGCCCTAGTATGGATTCACAATGCTCCACTGTGATGTCACAGATCCCGATTTTAAAAAATCACAATGCAAAATTGTGATGTCACAGAGCCCAATGTGACATCACAGAGCTCCATTGTGACATCTCAGACCCCATGATGGCATCACAAAGCTCCATTGTGATTTCACAGGGCCCGATTATGAAATCACAATGCTCCACTGTGATGTCACAGACCCCACTGTGATGTCACACAGCCCTATTGTGATTTCACAGAGCCCCAGTATGGAATCACAATGCTCCACTGTGATGTCACAGGGCCCGATTATGAAATGACAATGCTCCATTTTGACATCACAGACCCCACTGTGATGTCACTGAGCCGCATTGTGACGTCACTGAGCCCCATGATGGAGTCACAGTGCTCCATTGTGACGTCTCAGAGCCCAATTGTGACGTCACAGAGGTGCCATGATGGAATCACAGTGCCCCATTCTGACGACACAGAGCCCCATTGTGACGTCACAGAGCCGCATCGTGACGTCACAGAGCCCATTGTGAAGTCACAGAGCCCCAGTATGGAATCACAATGCCCCACTGTGACGTCACAGAGCCCATTGTGACATCACAGAGCCGCATTGTGACGTCACAGAGCCCCATTGTGACATCACAGATTCGCCATGATGGTATCACAATGCTCCATTGTGATTTCACAAGGCCCGATTATGAAAACACAGTGCTCAATTGTGACGTCACAGAGCCCATTGTGAAGTCACAGAGTTCCATTGTGACATCTCGGAGCCCCATGATGGAATCACAATGCTCCATTTTGATTTCACAGGGCCCGATTATGAAATCACAATGCTCCATTGTGATGTCACAGAGCACATTGTGACGTCACAGAGCCCCTTTGTGACGTCACAGAGCCCCAGTATGGAATCACAATGCTCCATTGTGACGTCACAGAGCCCCATTGTGACGTCACAGAGCCCCATTGTGACGTCACAGAGTTGCCATGATGGAATCACAGTGCCCCATTGTGACGTCACAGACTCCATTGTGACGTCATAGAGCCCCATTGTGACGTCACAGAGTTGCCATGATGGAATCACAGTGCCCCATTGTGACGTCACAGACCCCATTGAGACGTCACAGAGCCCCATTGTGACGTCACAGAGCCCCGGTATGGAATCACAATTCTCCATTGTGATGTCGCAGACCCATGGGGATTTCACAGAGCCCTCTTGTGACGCCATAGAGCACTGTGTTTGGAATTGGTGCACCTCATTCGGAGACCTCAGAGCCCCATTGTGATGTCATAGAGCTTCATCATGGAATCATAAAGCTCCATTGTGACGACACTTTCACTTGCTACCAGGAGAGGAGGGGGTGTGCTTCCAAGCCCTGTGCCTTCATCAGGTAGGGCTTTCGGTTTCGGAAACTCTCTCACTCTTCCTCTCTCTCTCTCTCCCTCTATCGCTCTTTCGCCCTCAATCATTTCATTTGATTTATTATCCTTTCTCCCAATTATATTGTATTCTATCGTGTCATTCTGCATTCCCACATCACAGTTAGAAAACCAAGTTCTCCTTCTTAGATCGTGGCCGCTGTTCCGTTTTTTTCCGGAAGCCGGGGGGTAGGGGGCCCGCGAGCCTATTGCCCCCCTATCACGGGCACAGATCTATCTAGGTAACTCCGTGACACCCGTTCATACGTGACTGAGCACATTTGGACGCCCCCCAAATCCTTACTGTGACACCTGAGATCATCTGGGAAGTCAAACAGCCTTACTTGGACAACGCAGACTTGCTTTGAGACGTCACGGAGTCCTATTGTTACATAACAAAGTACCGTTTTGAAAGAAGTTTTTCCCAATTCTGAGTCCACAGAGACCAATTGTGACATCACAGAGCCCCATGATGGAATCACAGTGCTCCATTGTGACATCACAGACCCCATTGTGATGTCACAGAGCCTCATTGTGACGTCACAGAGCCCCAGTATGGAATCACAATGCTCCACTGTGATGTCACAGGGCCCGATTATGAAATCACAATGCTCCATTGTGACGTCACAGACCCCATTGTGAAGTCACCCAGTTGCCATGATGGAATCACAGTGCCCCATTCTGACATCACAGACTCCATTGTGACGTCACAGAGCTGAATTGTGACGTCACAGAGCCCATTGTGACGTCACAGAGTTCCATTGTGACATCTCGCAGCCCCATGATGGAATCACAGTGCTCCATTTTGATTTCACAGAGCCCCATGATGGAATCACAGTGCTCCATTGTGACGTCACAGACCCCATTGTGACGTCACAGAGCCCCATTGTGACGTCACAGAGCCCCATGATGGAATCACAATGCTCCATTGTGACAACACAGACCCAACTCTGAAGTCGCAGTGCCCCATTGTGACGTCACAGAGCCCCAGTATGGAATCACAATGCTCCAGAGTGATGTCACAGGGCCCGATTATGGAATCACAGTGCTCAATTGTGACGACACAGACCCCATTGTGACGTCACAGAGCCCCAATGTGACGTCACAGAGCCCTAGTATGGATTCACAATGCTCCACTGTGATGTCACAGATCCCGATTTTAAAAAATCACAATGCAAAATTGTGATGTCACAGAGCCCAATGTGACATCACAGAGCTCCATTGTGACATCTCAGACCCCATGATGGCATCACAATGCTCCATTGTGATTTCACAGGGCCCGATTATGAAATCACAATGCTCCACTGTGATGTCACAGACCCCACTGTGATGTCACACAGCCCTATTGTGATTTCACAGAGCCCCATGATGGAATCACAATGCTCCATTGCGATGTCACAGGGCCCGAATATGAAATCAAAATGCAAAATTGTGACGTCACAGAGCCCCATTGTGACGTCACAGAGCCCCATTGTGACGTCACAGAGCCCCAGTATGGAATCACAATGCTCCACTGTGATGTCACAGGGCCCGATTATGAAATGACAATGCTCCATTTTGACATCACAGACCCCACTGTGATGTCACAGAGCCGCATTGTGACGTCACTGAGCCCCATGATGGAGTCACAGTGCTCCATTGTGACGTCTCAGAGCCCAATTGTGACGTCACAGAGGTGCCATGATGGAATCACAGTGCCCCATTCTGACGACACAGAGCCCCATTGTGACGTCACAGAGCCGCATCGTGACGTCACAGAGCCCATTGTGAAGTCACAGAGCCCCAGTATGGAATCACAATGCCCCACTGTGACGTCACAGAGCCCATTGTGACATCACAGAGCCGCATTGTGACGTCACAGAGCCCCATTGTGACATCACAGATTCGCCATGATGGTATCACAATGCTCCATTGTGATTTCACAAGGCCCGATTATGAAAACACAGTGCTCAATTGTGACGTCACAGAGCCCATTGTGAAGTCACAGAGTTCCATTGTGACATCTCGGAGCCCCATGATGGAATCACAATGCTCCATTTTGATTTCACAGGGCCCGATTATGAAATCACAATGCTCCATTGTGATGTCACAGAGCACATTGTGACGTCACAGAGCCCCTTTGTGACGTCACAGAGCCCCAGTATGGAATCACAATGCTCCATTGTGACGTCACAGAGCCCCATTGTGACGTCACAGAGCCCCATTGTGACGTCACAGAGTTGCCATGATGGAATCACAGTGCCCCATTGTGACGTCACAGACTCCATTGTGACGTCATAGAGCCCCATTGTGACGTCACAGAGTTGCCATGATGGAATCACAGTGCCCCATTGTGACGTCACAGACCCCATTGTGACGTCACAGAGCCCCATTGTGACGTCACAGAGCCCCGGTATGGAATCACAATTCTCCATTGTGATGTCGCAGACCCATGGGGATTTCACAGAGCCCTCTTGTGACGCCATAGAGCACTGTGTTTGGAATTGGTGCACCTCATTCGGAGACCTCAGAGCCCCATTGTGATGTCATAGAGCTTCATCATGGAATCATAAAGCTCCATTGTGACGACACTTTCACTTGCTACCAGGAGAGGAGGGGGTGTGCTTCCAAGCCCTGTGCCTTCATCAGGTAGGGCTTTCGGTTTCGGAAACTCTCTCACTCTTCCTCTCTCTCTCTCTCCCTCTATCGCTCTTTCGCCCTCAATCATTTCATTTGATTTATTATCCTTTCTCCCAATTATATTGTATTCTATCGTGTCATTCTGCATTCCCACATCACAGTTAGAAAACCAAGTTCTCCTTCTTAGATCGTGGCCGCTGCTCCGTTTTTTTCCGGAAGCCGGGGGGTAGGGGGCCCGCGAGCCTATTGCCCCCCTATCACGGGCACAGATCTATCTAGGTAACTCCGTGACACCCGTTCATACGTGACTGAGCACATTTGGACGCCCCCCAAATCCTTACTGTGACACCTGAGATCATCTGGGAAGTCAAACAGCCTTACTTGGACAACGCAGACTTGCTTTGAGACGTCACGGAGTCCTATTGTTACATAACAAAGTACCGTTTTGAAAGAAGTTTTTCCCAATTCTGAGTCCACAGAGACCAATTGTGACATCACAGAGCCCCATGATGGAATCACAGTGCTCCATTGTGACATCACAGACCCCATTGTGATGTCACAGAGCCTCATTGTGACGTCACAGAGCCCCAGTATGGAATCACAATGCTCCACTGTGATGTCACAGGGCCCGATCATGAAATCACAATGCTCCATTGTGACGTCACAGACCCCATTGTGACGTTACAGACCCCATTGTGAAGTCACCCAGTTGCCATGATGGAATCACAGTGCCCCATTCTGACATCACAGACTCCATTGTGACGTCACAGAGCTGAATTGTGACGTCACAGAGCCCATTGTGACGTCACAGAGCCCCAGTATGGAATCACAATGCTCCAATGTGATGTCACAGGGCCCGATTATGAAATCACAATGCTCAGTTGTGACGTCACAGACCCCATTGTGACGTCACTGAGCCCCATTGTGATGTCACTGGGCCCCATTGTGACGTCACAGAGTCGCCATGATGGAATCACAGTGCTCCATTGTGACAACACAGACCCCACTGTGATGTCACAGAGCCCCTTTGTAACATCACTGAGCCCCAGTATGGAATCACAATGCTCCATTGGGACATCACAGACCCCATTGTGACATCACAAAGCCCCACTGTGACGTCACAGAGTTGCCATGATGGAATCACAGTGCCCCATTGTGACGTCACAGACTCCATTGTGATGTCACAGAGCCCCATTGTGATGTCACAGACCCATGATGGAATCACAGTGCTCCATTGTGACATCACAGAGCCCATTGTGATGTCACAGAGCCCCATTGTGAAGTCACAGAACCCCATGATGAAATCACAATGCTCCATTTTGATTTCACAGGGCCCGATTATGAAATCACAATGCTCCATTGTGATGTCACAGAGCACATTGTGACGTCACAGAGCCCCTTTGTGACGTCACTGAGCCCCAGTATGGAATCACAATGCTCCATTGTGACGTCACAGACTCCATTGTGACGTCACAGAGCCCCATTGTGACGTCACAGAGTTGCCATGATGGAATCACAGTGCCCCATTGTGACGTCACAGACTCCATTGTGACGTCACAGAGCCCCATTGTGACGTCACAGAGCCCCATTGTGACGTCACAGAGCCCCGGTATGGAATCACAATTCTCCATTGTGATGTCGCAGACCCATGGGGATTTCACAGAGCCCTCTTGTGACGCCATAGAGCACTGTGTTTGGAATTGGTGCACCTCATTCGGAGGACTCAGAGCCCCATTGTGACGTCATAGAGTTTCATCATGGAATCATAAAGCTCCATTGTGACGACACTTTCACTTGCTACCAGGAGAGGAGGGGGTGTGCTTCCAAGCCCTGTGCCTTCATCAGGTAGGGCTTTCGGTTTCGGAAACTCTCTCACTCTTCCTCTCTCTCTCTCTCCCTCTATCGCTCTTTCGCCCTCAATCATTTCATTTGATTTATTATCCTTTCTCCCAATTATACTGTATTCTATCGTGTCATCCTGCATTCCCACATCACAGTTAGAAAACCAAGTTCTCCTTAGATCGTGGCCGCTGCTCCGTTTTTTTCCGGAAGCCGGGGGGTAGGGGGCCGCGAGCCTACTGCCCCCCTATCACGGGCACAGATCTATCTAGGTAACTCCGTGACACCCGTTCATACGTGACTGAGCACATTCGGACGCCCCAGAAATCCTCATTGTGTCACCTGAGATCATCTGGGAAGTCAAACAGCCTTACTTTGACAATGCAGACTCGCTTTGAGACGTCACAGAGTCCTATTGTTACGTCACAAAATACCGTTTTGAAAGAAGTTTTTCCCAATTCTGAGTCCACAGAGACCAATTGTGACATCACAGAGCCCCATGATGGAATCACAACGCCCCATTGTGACGTCACAGACCCCACTGTGACGCCACAGAGCCCCATTGTGTAGTCACAGAGCCCCAGTATGGAATCACAATGCCCCACTGTGACGTCACAGAGCCCATTGTGACATCACAAAGCCCCAGTATGGAATCACAATGCCCCATTTTGACGTCACAGAGCCCCATTGTGACGTCACAGAGCCCCATTGTGACGTCACAGAGTCGCCATGGTGGTATCACAATGCTCCATTGTGATGTCACAGGGCCCGATTATGAAACCACAATGCTCAATTGTGACGTCACAGAGCCCATTGTGAAGTCACAGAGTTCCATTGTGACATCTCGCAGCCCCATGATGGAATCACAGTGCTCCATTTTGATTTCACAGGGCCCAATTATGAAATCACAGTGCTCCATTGTGACGTCACAGACCCCATTGTGACGTCACAGAGCCCCATTGTGACGTCACAGAGCCCCATGATGGAATCACAATGCTCCATTGTGACAACACAGACCCAACTCTGAAGTCGCAGAGCCCCATTGTGACGTCACAGAGCCCCAGTATGGAATCACAATGCTCCAGAGTGATGTCACAGGGCCCGATTATGGAATCACAGTGCTCAATTGTGACGACACAGACCCCATTGTGACGTCACAGAGCCCCAATGTGACGTCACAGAGCCCTAGTATGGATTCACAATGCTCCACTGTGATGTCACAGATCCCGATTTTAAAAAATCACAATGCAAAATTGTGATGTCACAGAGCCCAATGTGACATCACAGAGCTCCACTGTGACATCTCAGACCCCATGATGGCATCACAATGCTCCATTGTGATTTCACAGGGCCCGATTATGAAATCACAATGCTCCACTGTGATGTCACAGACCCCACTGTGATGTCACACAGCCCTATTGTGATTTCACAGAGCCCCATGATGGAATCACAATGCTCCATTGCGATGTCACAGGGCCCGAATATGAAATCAAAATGCAAAATTGTGACGTCACAGACCCCATTGTGACGTCACAGAGCCCCATTGTGACGTCACAGAGCCCCAGTATGGAATCACAATGCTCCACTGTGATGTCACAGGGCCCGATTATGAAATGACAATGCTCCATTTTGACATCACAGACCCCACTGTGATGTCACAGAGCCGCATTGTGACGTCACTGAGCCCCATGATGGAGTCACAGTGCTCCATTGTGACGTCTCAGAGCCCAATTGTGACGTCACAGAGGTGCCATGATGGAATCACAGTGCCCCATTCTGACGACACAGAGCCCCATTGTGACGTCACAGAGCCGCATCGTGACGTCACAGAGCCCATTGTGAAGTCACAGAGCCCCAGTATGGAATCACAATGCCCCACTGTGACATCACAGAGCCCATTGTGACATCACAGAGCCGCATTGTGACGTCACAGAGCCCCATTGTGACATCACAGATTCGCCATGATGGTATCACAATGCTCCATTGTGATTTCACAAGGCCCGATTATGAAAACACAGTGCTCAATTGTGACGTCACAGAGCCCATTGTGAAGTCACAGAGTTCCATTGTGACATCTCGGAGCCCCATGATGGAATCACAATGCTCCATTTTGATTTCACAGGGCCCGATTATGAAATCACAATGCTCCATTGTGATGTCACAGAGCACATTGTGACGTCACAGAGCCCCTTTGTGACGTCACTGAGCCCCAGTATGGAATCACAATGCTCCATTGTGACGTCACAGAGCCCCATTGTGACGTCACAGGGCCCCATTGTGACGTCACAGAGTTGCCATGATGGAATCACAGTGCCCCATTGTGACGTCACAGACTCCATTGTGACGTCACAGAGCCCCATTGTGACGTCACAGAGCTGCATTGTGACGTCACAGAGCCCCGGTATGGAATCACAATGCTCCATTGTGCTGTCGCAGACCCCATGGGGATTTCACAGAGCCCTCTTGTGACGCCATAGAGCACTGTGTTTGGAATTGGTGCACCTCATTCGGAGGCCTCAGAGCCCCATTGTGACGTCATAGAGCTTCATCATGGAATCATAAAGCTCCATTGTGACGACACTTTCACTTGCTACCAGGAGAGGAGTGGGTGTGCTTCCAAGCCCTGTGCCTTCATCAGGTAGGGCTTTTGGTTTCGGAAACTCTCTCACTCTTCCTCTCTCTCTCTCTCCCTCTATCGCTCTTTCGCCCTCAATCATTTCATTTGATTTATTATCCTTTCTCCCAATTATACTGTATTCTATCGTGTCATCCTGCATTCCCTCATCACAGTTAGAAAACCAAGTTCTCCTTAGATCGTGGCCGCTGCTCCGTTTTTTTCCGGAAGCCGGGGGGTAGGGGGCCGCGAGCCTACTGCCCCCCTATCACGGGCACAGATCTATCTAGGTAACTCCGTGACACCCGTTCATACGTGACTGAGCACATTCGGACGCCCCAGAAATCCTCATTGTGTCACCTGAGATCATCTGGGAAGTCAAACAGCCTTACTTTGACAATGCAGACTCGCTTTGAGACGTCACAGAGTCCTATTGTTACGTCACAAAATACCGTTTTGAAAGAAGTTTTTCCCAATTCTGAGTCCACAGAGACCAATTGTGACATCACAGAGCCCCATGATGGAATCACAACGCCCCATTGTGACGTCACAGACCCCACTGTGACGCCACAGAGCCCCATTGTGTAGTCACAGAGCCCCAGTATGGAATCACAATGCCCCACTGTGACGTCACAGAGCCCATTGTGACATCACAAAGCCCCAGTATGGAATCACAATGCCCCATTTTGACGTCACAGAGCCCCATTGTGACGTCACAGAGCCCCATTGTGACGTCACAGAGTCGCCATGGTGGTATCACAATGCTCCATTGTGATGTCACAGGGCCCGATTATGAAACCACAATGCTCAATTGTGACGTCACAGAGCCCATTGTGAAGTCACAGAGTTCCATTGTGACATCTCGCAGCCCCATGATGGAATCACAGTGCTCCATTTTGATTTCACAGGGCCCAATTATGAAATCACAATGCTCCATTGTGATGTCACAGAGCACATTGTGATGTCACAGACCCCATTGTGACGTCACAGAGCTGAATTGTGACGTCACAGAGCCCCATGATGGAATCACAATGCCCCATTGTGACGTCACAGACCCCATTGTGACGTCACAGAGCCCATTGTGAAGTCACAGAGCCCCAGTATGGAATCACAATGCTCCATTGTGACAACACAGACCCAACTCTGAAGTCGCAGAGCCCCATTGTGACGTCACAGAGCCCCAGTATGGAGTCACAATGCTCCAGAGTGATGTCACAGGGCCCGATTATGGAATCACAGTGCTCAATTGTGACGACACAGACCCCATTGTGACGTCACAGAGCCCCAATGTGACGTCACAGAGCCCTAGTATGGATTCACAATGCTCCACTGTGATGTCACAGATCCCGATTTTAAAAAATCACAATGCAAAATTGTGATGTCACAGAGCCCAATGTGACATCACAGAGCTCCATTGTGACATCTCAGACCCCATGATGGCATCACAATGCTCCATTGTGATTTCACAGGGCCCGATTATGAAATCACAATGCTCCACTGTGATGTCACAGACCCCACTGTGATGTCACACAGCCCTATTGTGATTTCACAGAGCCCCATGATGGAATCACAATGCTCCATTGCGATGTCACAGGGCCCGAATATGAAATCAAAATGCAAAATTGTGACGTCACAGACCCCATTGTGACGTCACAGAGCCCCATTGTGACGTCACAGAGCCCCAGTATGGAATCACAATGCTCCACTGTGATGTCACAGGGCCCGATTATGAAATGACAATGCTCCATTTTGACATCACAGACCCCACTGTGATGTCACAGAGCCGCATTGTGACGTCACTGAGCCCCATGATGGAGTCACAGTGCTCCATTGTGACGTCTCAGAGCCCAATTGTGACGTCACAGAGGTGCCATGATGGAATCACAGTGCCCCATTCTGACGACACAGAGCCCCATTGTGACGTCACAGAGCCGCATCGTGACGTCACAGAGCCCATTGTGAAGTCACAGAGCCCCAGTATGGAATCACAATGCCCCACTGTGACGTCACAGAGCCCATTGTGACATCACAGAGCCGCATTGTGACGTCACAGAGCCCCATTGTGACATCACAGATTCGCCATGATGGTATCACAATGCTCCATTGTGATTTCACAAGGCCCGATTATGAAAACACAGTGCTCAATTGTGACGTCACAGAGCCCATTGTGAAGTCACAGAGTTCCATTGTGACATCTCGGAGCCCCATGATGGAATCACAATGCTCCATTTTGATTTCACAGGGCCCGATTATGAAATCACAATGCTCCATTGTGATGTCACAGAGCACATTGTGACGTCACAGAGCCCCTTTGTGACGTCACTGAGCCCCAGTATGGAATCACAATGCTCCATTGTGACGTCACAGAGCCCCATTGTGACGTCACAGGGCCCCATTGTGACGTCACAGAGTTGCCATGATGGAATCACAGTGCCCCATTGTGACGTCACAGACTCCATTGTGACGTCACAGAGCCCCATTGTGACGTCACAGAGCTGCATTGTGACGTCACAGAGCCCCGGTATGGAATCACAATGCTCCATTGTGCTGTCGCAGACCCCATGGGGATTTCACAGAGCCCTCTTGTGACGCCATAGAGCACTGTGTTTGGAATTGGTGCACCTCATTCGGAGGCCTCAGAGCCCCATTGTGACGTCATAGAGCTTCATCATGGAATCATAAAGCTCCATTGTGACGACACTTTCACTTGCTACCAGGAGAGGAGTGGGTGTGCTTCCAAGCCCTGTGCCTTCATCAGGTAGGGCTTTTGGTTTCGGAAACTCTCTCACTCTTCCTCTCTCTCTCTCTCCCTCTATCGCTCTTTCGCCCTCAATCATTTCATTTGATTTATTATCCTTTCTCCCACTTATACTGTATTCTATCGTGTCATCCTGCATTCCCACATCACAGTTAGAAAACCAAGTTCTCCTTAGATCGTGGCCGCTGCTCCGTTTTTTTCCGGAAGCCGGGGGGTAGGGGGCCGCGAGCCTACTGCCCCCCTATCACGGGCACAGATCTATCTAGGTAACTCCGTGACACCCGTTCATACGTGACTGAGCACATTCGGACGCCCCAGAAATCCTCATTGTGTCACCTGAGATCATCTGGGAAGTCAAACAGCCTTACTTTGACAATGCAGACTCGCTTTGAGACGTCACAGAGTCCTATTGTTACCTCACAAAATACCGTTTTGAAAGAAGTTTTTCCCAATTCTGAGTCCACAGAGACCAATTGTGACATCACAGAGCCCCATGATGGAATCACAACGCCCCATTGTGACGTCACAGACCCCACTGTGACGCCACAGAGCCCCATTGTGTAGTCACAGAGCCCCAGTATGGAATCACAATGCCCCACTGTGACGTCACAGAGCCCATTGTGACATCACAAAGCCCCAGTATGGAATCACAATGCCCCATTTTGACGTCACAGAGCCCCCTTGTGACGTCACAGAGCCCCATTGTGACGTCACAGAGTCGCCATGGTGGTATCACAATGCTCCATTGTGATGTCACAGGGCCCGATTATGAAACCACAATGCTCAATTGTGACGTCACAGAGCCCATTGTGAAGTCACAGAGTTCCATTGTGACATCTCGCAGCCCCATGATGGAATCACAGTGCTCCATTTTGATTTCACAGGGCCCAATTATGAAATCACAATGCTCCATTGTGATGTCACAGAGCACATTGTGATGTCACAGACCCCATTGTGACGTCACAGAGCTGAATTGTGACGTCACAGAGCCCCAGTATGGAATCACAATGCCCCATTGTGACGTCACAGACCCCATTGTGACGTCACAGAGCCCATTGTGAAGTCACAGAGCCCCAGTATGGAATCACAATGCTCCAATGTGATGTCACAGGGCCCGATTATGAAATCACAATGCTCAGTTGTGACGTCACAGACCCCATTGTGACGTCACTGAGCCCCATTGTGATGTCACTGGGCCCCATTGTGACGTCACAGAGTCGCCATGATGGAATCACAGTGCTCCATTGTGACAACACAGACCCCACTGTGATGTCACAGAGGCCCTTTGTAACATCACTGAGCCCCAGTATGGAATCACAATGCTCCATTGGGACATCACAGACCCCATTGTGACGTCACAAAGCCCCATTGTGATGTCACAGAGTTGCCATGATGGAATCACAGTGCCCCATTGTGACGTCACAGACTCCATTGTGATGTCACAGAGCCCCATTGTGATGTCACAGACCCATGATGGAATCACAGTGCTCCATTGTGACATCACAGACCCCATTGTGATGTCACAGAGCCCCATTGTGAAGTCACAGAACCCCATGATGAAATCACAATGCTCCATTGTGACGTCACAGGGCCAGATTATGAAATCACAGTGCTCAATTGTGACGTCACAGAGCCCATTGTGACGTCACAGAGCTCCACTGTGACATCTCGGAGCCCCATGATGGAATCACAATGCTCCATTGTGATTTCACAGGGCCCGATTATGAAATCACAATGCAAAATTGTGTTGTCACATAGCCCCATTGTGACGCCACAGAGTCGCCATGATGGAATCACAGTGCTCCATTGTACCAACACAGACCCCACTGTGAAGTCGCAGAGCCCCATTGTGACATCTCAGAGCCCCATGGTGGAATCACAATGCTCCATTGTGACACCACAGACCCCATTGTGATTCTACAGAGCCCCATTGTGACGTCACAGAGCCCCAGTATGGAATCACAATGCTCCACTGTGATGTCACAGGGCCAGATTATGAAATCACAATGCTCAATTGTGACGTCACAGAGCCCATTGTGACGTCACAGATCTCCATTGTGACATCTCAGAGCCCAATGATGGAATCACTATGATCCATTGTGATTTCACAGGGCCCGATTATGAAATCACAGTGCTCCATTGTGATGTCACAGAGCACATTGTGACGTCACAGAGCCCCATTGTGACGTCACAGAGCCCCATTGTGACGTCACAGAGTCGCCATGATCGAATCACAATGCTCCATTGTGACGTCACAGAGCCCTAGTATGGAATCACAATGCTCCATTGTGATGTCACAGGGCCCGATTATGAAATCACAATGCTCATTGTGACGTCACAGAGCCCCATTGTGACGTCACTGAGCCCCAGTATGGAATCACAATGCTGCATTGGGACGTCACAGACCCCATTGTGACGTCACAGAGCCCCATTGTGACGTCACAGAGCCCCAGTATGGAATCACAATGCTCCACTGTGATGTCACAGGGCCCGATTATGAAATCACAATGCTCATTGTGACGTCACAGAGCCCCAATGTGACGTCACTGAGCCCCAGTATGGAATCACAATGCTGCATTGGGACGTCACAGACCCCATTGTGACGTCACAGAGCCCCATTGTGACGTCACAGAGCCGCATTATGACGTCACAGAGCCCCAGTATGGAATCACAGTGCTCCGTTGTGATATCACAGACCCCATGGGGATATCACAGTGCCCTCTTGTGACGCCATAGAGCACTGTGTTTGGAATTGGTGCACCTCATTCGGAGGACTCAGATCTCCATTGTGACGTCATAGAGCTTCATCATGGAATCATAAAGCTCCATTGTGACGACACTTTCACTTGCTACCAGGAGAGGAGTGGGTGTGCTTCCAAGCCATGTGCCTTCATCAGGTAGGGCATTCGGTTTCGGAAACTCTCTCACTCTTCCTCTCTCTCTCTCTCCCTCTATCGCTCTTTCGCCCTCAATCATTTCATTTGATTTATTATCCTTTCTCCCAATTATACTGTATTCTATCGTGTCATCCTGCATTCCCACATCACAGTTAGAAAACCAAGTTCTCCTTCTTAGATCGTTGCCGCTGCTCCGTTTTTTTCCGGAAGCCGGGGGGTAGGGGCCCGCGAGCCTACTGCCCCCCTATCACTGGCACAGATCTATCTAGGTAACTCCGTGACACCCGTTCATACGTGACTGAGCACATTCGGACGCCCCAGAAATCCTCATTGTGTCACCTGAGATCATCTGGGAAGTCAAACAGCCTTACTTTGACAACGCAGACTCGCTTTGAGACGTCACAGAGTCCTATTGTTACGTCACAAAATACCGTTTTGAAAGAAGTTTTTCCCAATTCTGAGTCCACAGAGACCAGTTGTGACATCACAGAGCCCCATGATGGAATCACAGTGCCCCATTGTGACGTCACAGACTCCATTGTGACGTCACAGAGCCCCATTGTGACGTCACAGAGCCCCAGTATGGAATCACAATGCTCCATTGTGACAACACAGACCCAACTCTGAAGTCGCAGAGCCCCATTGTGACGTCACAGAGCCCCAGTATGGAATCACAATGCTCCAGAGTGATGTCACAGGACCCGATTATGGAATCACAGTGCTCAATTGTGACGACACAGACCCCATTGTGACGTCACAGAGCCCCAATGTGACGTCACAGAGCCCTAGTATGGATTCACAATGCTCCACTGTGATGTCACAGATCCCGATTTTAAAAAATCACAATGCAAAATTGTGATGTCACAGAGCCCAATGTGACATCACAGAGCTCCATTGTGACATCTCAGACCCCATGATGGCATCACAATGCTCCATTGTGATTTCACAGGGCCCGATTATGAAATCACAATGCTCCACTGTGATGTCACAGACCCCACTGTGATGTCACACAGCCCTATTGTGATTTCACAGAGCCCCATGATGGAATCACAATGCTCCATTGCGATGTCACAGGGCCCGAATATGAAATCAAAATGCAAAATTGTGACGTCACAGACCCCATTGTGACGTCACAGAGCCCCATTGTGACGTCACAGAGCCCCAGTATGGAATCACAATGCTCCACTGTGATGTCACAGGGCCCGATTATGAAATGACAATGCTCCATTTTGACATCACAGACCCCACTGTGATGTCACAGAGCCGCATTGTGACGTCACTGAGCCCCATGATGGAGTCACAGTGCTCCATTGTGACGTCTCAGAGCCCAATTGTGACGTCACAGAGGTGCCATGATGGAATCACAGTGCCCCATTCTGACGACACTGAGCCCCATTGTGACGTCACAGAGCCGCATCGTGACGTCACAGAGCCCATTGTGAAGTCACAGAGCCCCAGTATGGAATCACAATGCTCCACTGTGATGTCACAGGGCCCGATTAAGAAATCTGAATGCTCAATTGTGACATCACAGACCCCATTGTGACGTCACTGAGCCCAATTGTGACGTCACTGAGCCCCATTGTAACGTCACAGAGTCGCCATGATGGAATCACAGTGCTTCATTATGACATCACAGACCCCACTGTGACGCCACAGAGCCCCATTGTGAAGTCACAGAGCCCCAGTATGGAATCACAATGCCCCACTGTGACGTCACAGAGCCCCATTGTGACATCACAGAGCCCCACTGTGACGTCACAGAGCCCCATTGTGACGTCACAGAGTCGCCATGATGGTATCACCATGCTCCATTGTGATGTCACAGGGCCCGATTATGAAATCACAATGCTCAATTGTGACGTCACAGAGCCCATTGTGAAGTCACAGAGTTCCATTGTGACGTCACTGAGCCCCATGATGGAATCACAATGCTCCATTGTGACATCACAGACCCAACTCTGAAGTCACAGAGCCCAATTGTGACGTCACAGAGCCCCAGTATGGAATCACAATGCTCCACAGTGATGTCACAGGGCCCGATTATGGAATCACAGTGCTCAATTGTGACGACACAGACCCCATTGTGACGTCACAGAGCCCCATTGTGACATCACAGAGCCCTAATATGGATTCATAATGCTCCACTGTGATGTCACAGATCCCGAATTTAAAAAATCACAATGCAAAATTGTGATGTCACAGAGCCCAATGTGACATCACAGAGCTCCATTGTGACATCTCAGACCCCATGATGGCATCACAATGCTCCATTGTGATTTCACAGGGCCCGATTATGAAATCACAATGCTCCACTGTGATGTCACAGACCCCACTGTGATGTCACACAGCCCTATTGTGATTTCACAGAGCCCCATGATGGAATCACAATGCTCCATTGCGATGTCACAGGGCCCGAATATGAAATCAAAATGCAAAATTGTGACGTCACAGACCCCATTGTGACGTCACAGAGCCCCATTGTGACGTCACAGAGCCCCAGTATGGAATCACAATGCTCCACTGTGATGTCACAGGGCCCGATTATGAAATGACAATGCTCCATTTTGACATCACAGACCCCACTGTGATGTCACAGAGCCGCATTGTGACGTCACTGAGCCCCATGATGGAGTCACAGTGCTCCATTGTGACGTCTCAGAGCCCAATTGTGACGTCACAGAGGTGCCATGATGGAATCACAGTGCCCCATTCTGACGACACTGAGCCCCATTGTGACGTCACAGAGCCGCATCGTGACGTCACAGAGCCCATTGTGAAGTCACAGAGCCCCAGTATGGAATCACAATGCTCCACTGTGATGTCACAGGGCCCGATTAAGAAATCTGAATGCTCAATTGTGACATCACAGACCCCATTGTGACGTCACTGAGCCCAATTGTGACGTCACTGAGCCCCATTGTAACGTCACAGAGTCGCCATGATGGAATCACAGTGCTTCATTATGACATCACAGACCCCACTGTGACGCCACAGAGCCCCATTGTGAAGTCACAGAGCCCCAGTATGGAATCACAATGCCCCACTGTGACGTCACAGAGCCCCATTGTGACATCACAGAGCCCCACTGTGACGTCACAGAGCCCCATTGTGACGTCACAGAGTCGCCATGATGGTATCACCATGCTCCATTGTGATGTCACAGGGCCCGATTATGAAATCACAATGCTCAATTGTGACGTCACAGAGCCCATTGTGAAGTCACAGAGTTCCATTGTGACGTCACTGAGCCCCATGATGGAATCACAATGCTCCATTGTGACATCACAGACCCAACTCTGAAGTCACAGAGCCCAATTGTGACGTCACAGAGCCCCAGTATGGAATCACAATGCTCCACAGTGATGTCACAGGGCCCGATTATGGAATCACAGTGCTCAATTGTGACGACACAGACCCCATTGTGACGTCACAGAGCCCCATTGTGACATCACAGAGCCCTAATATGGATTCATAATGCTCCACTGTGATGTCACAGATCCCGAATTTAAAAAATCACAATGCAAAATTGTGATGTCACAGAGCCCAATGTGACATCACAGAGCTCCACTGTGACATCTCAGACCCCATGATGGCATCACAATGCTCCATTGTGATGTCACAGACCCCACTGTGATGTCACAGAGCCCTATTGTGATTTCACAGAGCCCCAGTATGGAATCACAATGCTCCATTGTGATGTCACAGGGCCCGATTATGAAATGACAATGCTCCATTTTGACATCACAGACCCCACTGTGATGTCACAGACCCCATTGTGACATCACAGAGCCCCAGTATGGAATCACAATGCTCCACTGTGACGTCACAGAGCCCGATTATGAAATCACAAAGTTTGTTGTGACGTCAGAGAGCACATTGTGATGTCACAGAGCCCCTTTGTGACGTCACTGAGCCCCATTGTTACGTCACTGAGTTGCCATGATGGAATCACAGTGCCCCATTCTGACGTCACAGACTCCATTGTGATGTCACAGAGCCGCATTGTGACGTCACAGAGCCCCAGTATGGAATCACAATGCTCCACTGTGATGTCACAGGGCCCGATTATGAAATGACAATGCTCCATTTTGACATCACAGACCCCACTGTGATGTCACAGAGCCGCATTGAGACGTCACTGCGCTCCATGAAGGAATCACAGTGCTCCATTGTGACGTCACAGACCCCATTGTGACGTCTCAGAGCCCAATTGTGACGTCACAGAGGTGCCATGATGGAATCACAATGCCCCATTGTGACATCACAGAGCCCCACTGTGACGTCACAGAGCCCCATTGTGACATCACAGATTCGCCATGATGGTATCACAATGCTCCATTGTGATTTCACAAGGCCCGATTATGAAATCACAATGCTCAATTGTGACATTACAGAGCCGATTGTGAAGTCACAGAGTTCCACTGTGACACCTCGGAGCCCCATGATGGAATCACAGTGCTCCATTGTGATTTCACAGGGCCCGATTATGAAATCACAATGCTCCATTGTGATGTCACAGAGCAAATTGTGATGTCACAGAGCCCCTTTGTGACGTCACTGAGCCCCATGATAGAATCACAATGCTCCATTGTGACGTCACAGAGCCCCATTGTGACGTCACAGGGCCCCATTGTGACGTCACAGAGTTGCCATGATGGAATCACAGTGCCCCATTGTGACGTCACAGACTCCATTGTGACGTCACAGAGCTGCATTGTGACGTCACAGAGCCCCAGTATGGAATCACAATGCTCCATTGTGCTGTCGCAGACCCCATGGGGATTTCACAGAGCCCTCTTGTGACGCCATAGAGCACTGTGTTTGGAATTGGTGCACCTCATTCGGAGGCCTCAGAGCCCCATTGTGACGTCATAGAGCTTCATCATGGAATCATAAAGCTCCATTGTGACGACACTTTCACTTGCTACCAGGAGAGGAGGGGGTGTGCTTCCAAGCCCTGTGCCTTCATCAGGTAGGGCTTTCGGTTTCGGAAACTCTCTCACTCTTCCTCTCTCTCTCTCTCCCTCTATCGCTCTTTCGCCCTCAGTCATTTCATTTGATTTATTATCCTTTCTCCCAATTATATTGTATTCTATCGTGTCATCCTGCATTCCCACATCACAGTTAGAAAACCAAGTTCTCCTTAGATCGTGGCCGCTGCTCCGTTTTTTTCCGGAAGCCGGGGGGTAGGGGGCCGCGAGCCTACTGCCCCCCTATCACGGGCACAGATCTATCTAGGTAACTCCGTGACACCCGTTCATACGTGACTGAGCACATTTGGACGCCCCAGAAATCCTCATTGTGACACCTGAGATCATCTGGGAAGTCAAACAGCCTTACTTTGACAATGCAGACTCGCTTTGAGACGTCACAGAGTCCTATTGTTACGTCACAAAATACCGTTTTGAAAGAAGTTTTTCCCAATTCTGAGTCCACAGAGACCAATTGTGACATCACAGAGCCCCATGATGGAATAACAACGCCCCATTGTGACGTCACAGACCCCACTGTGACACCACAGAGCCCCATTGTGAAGTCACAGAGCCCCAGTATGGAATCACAATGCCCCACTGTGACGTCACAGAGCCCCACTGTGACGTCACAGAGCCCCATTGTGACGTCACAGAGTCGCCATGGTGGTATCACAATGCTCCATTGTGATGTCACAGGACCCGATTATGAAATCACAATGCTCAATTGTGACGTCACAGAGCCCATTGTGAAGTCACAGAGTTCCATTGTGACATCTCGGACCCCCATGATGGAATCACAATGCTCCATTTTGATTTCACAGGGCCCAATTATGAAATCACAATGCTCCATTGTGATGTCACAGAGCACATTGTGATGTCACAGACCCCATTGTGACGTCACAGAACTGAATTGTGACGTCACAGAGCCACAGTATGGAATCACAATGCCCCATTGTGACGTCACAGAGTTCCATTGTGACGTCACAGAGCCCCATTGTAACGTCACAGAGCCCCATTGTGACGTCACAGAGCCCCATTGTAACGTCACAGAGCCCCATGATGGAATCACAATGCTCAGTTGTGACATTACAGACCGCATTGTGATGTCACAGAGCCCCATTGTGATGTCACAGAACCCCATGATGAAATCACAATGCTCCATTGTGACGTCACAGGACCCCATTGTGACGTCACAGAGCCCATTGTGACGTCACAGAGCCCCAGCATGGAATCACAAATCTCCATTGTGATTTCACAGGGCCCGATTATGAAATCTCAATGCTCCATTATGATGTCACAGACCCCACTGTGACGTCACAGAGCCCCATTGTGACCTCACAGAGTTGCCATGATGGAATGACTGTGCCCCATTCTGACCTCACATACGCCATTGTGACGTCGCAGAGCCCTACTGCGACGTCACAGAGTTGCCATGATGGAATCACAGTGCCACATTCTGACACCACAGACTCCATTGTGACGTCACAGAGCCCCACTGTGACGTCACAGAGTCGCCATGATGGTATCACAATGCTCCATTGTGATGTCACAGGGCCCGATTATGAAATCACAATGCTCAATTGTGACGTCACAGAGCCCATGGTGAAGTCCCAGAGTTCCATTGTGACATCTCGGAGCCCCATGATGGAATCACAATGCTCCATTTTGATTTCACAGGGCCCGATTATGAAATCACAATGCTCCATTGTGATGTCACAGAGCACATTGTGACGTCACAGAGCCCCTTTGTGATGTCACTGAGCCCCAGTATGGAATCACAATGCTCCATTGTGACGTCACAGACTCCATTGTGACGTCACAGAGCCCCATTGTGACGTCACAGAGCTGCATTGTGACGTCACAGAGCCCCGGTATGGAATCACAATGCTCCATTGTGCTGTCGCAGACCCCATGGGGATTTCACAGAGCCCTCTTGTGACGCCATAGAGCACTGTGTTTGGAATTGGTGCACCTCATTCGGAGGCCTCAGAGCCCCATTGTGACGTCATAGAGCTTCATCATGGAATCATAAAGCTCCATTGTGACGACACTTTCACTTGCTACCAGGAGAGGAGTGGGTGTGCTTCCAAGCCCTGTGCCTTCATCAGGTAGGGCTTTCGGTTTCGGAAACTCTCTCACTCTTCCTCTCTCTCTCTCTCCCTCTATCGCTCTTTCGCCCTCAGTCATTTCATTTGATTTATTATCCTTTCTCCCAATTATATTGTATTCTATCGTGTCATCCTGCATTCCCACATCACAGCTAGAAAACCAAATTTTCCATAGATCGTGGCCGCTGCTCCGTTTTTTTCCGGAAGCCGGGGGGTAGGGGGCCGCGAGCCTACTGCCCCCCTATCACGGGCACAGATCTATCTAGGTAACTCCGTGACACCCGTTCATACGTGACTGAGCACATTCGGACGCCCCAGAAATCCTCATTGTGTCACCTGAGATCATCTGGGAAGTCAAACAGCCTTACTTTGACAACGCAGACTCGCTTTGAGACGTCACAGAGTCCTATTGTTACGTCACAAAATACCGTTTTGAAAGAAGTTTTTCCCAATTCTGAGTCCACAGAGACCAATTGTGACATCACAGAGCCCCATGATGGAATAACAACGCCCCATAGTGACATCACAGACCCCACTGTGACGCCACAGAGCCCCATTGTGAAGTCACAGAGCCCCAGTATGGAATCAGAATGCCCCACTGTGACGTCACAGAGCCCATTGTGACATCACAAAGCCCCAGTATGGAATCACAGAGCCCCATTGTGACGTCACAGAGCCCCATTGTGACGTCACAGAGTCGCCATGGTGGTATCACAATGCTCCATTGTGATGTCACAGGGCCCGATTATGAAACCACAATGCTCAATTGTGACGTCACAGAGCCCATTGTGAAGTCACAGAGTTCCATTGTGACATCTTGGAGCCCCATGATGGAATCACAATGCTCCATTTTGATTTCACAGGGCCCAATTATGAAATCACAATGCTCCATTGTGATGTCACAGAGCACATTGTGATGTCACAGACCCCATTGTGACGTCACAGAGCTGAATTGTGACGTCACAGAGCCCCAGTATGGAATCACAATGCCCCAGTGTGACGTCACAGAGCCCATTGTGACATCACCAAGCCCCAGTATGGAATCACAGTGCCCCATTGTGACGTCACAGAGCCCATTGTGACATCACAGAGCCCCACTGTGACGTCACAGAGCCCCATTGTGACGTCACAGAGTCGCCATGGTGGTATCACAATGCTCCATTGTGATGTCACAGGGCCCGATTATGAAATCACAATGCTCAATTGTGACGTCACAGAGCCCATTGTGAAGTCACAGAGTTCCATTGTGACATCTCGGAGCCCCATGATGGAATCACAGTGCTCCATTTTGATTTCACAGGGCCCGATTATGAAATCACAATGCTCCATTGTGACGTCACAGAGCACATTGTGACGTCACAGAGCCCCTTTGTGACGTCACTGAGCCCCATGATGGAATCACAATGCTCCATTGTGACGTCACAGACCCCATTGTGACATCACAGAGCCCCATTGTGACGTCACAGAGTTGCCATGATGGAATCACAGTGCCCCATTGTGACGTCACAGAGCCGCATTGTGACGTCACAGAGCCCCGGTATGGAATCACAATGCTCCATTGTGCTGTCGCAGACCCCATGGGGATTTCACAGAGCCCTCTTGTGACGCCATAGAGCACTGTGTTTGGAATTGGTGCACCTCATTCGGAGGCCTCACAGCCCCATTGTGATGTCATAGAGCTTCATCATGGAATCATAAAGCTCCATTGTGACGACACTTTCACTTGCTACCAGGAGAGGAGTGGGTGTGCTTCCAAGCCATGTGCCTTCATCAGGTAGGGCTTTCGGTTTCGGAAACTCTCTCACTCTTCCTCTCTCTCTCTCTCCCTCTATCGCTCTTTCGCCCTCAGTCATTTCATTTGATTTATTATCCTTTCTCCCAATTATATTGTATTCTATCGTGTCATCCTGCATTCCCACATCACAGTTAGAAAACCAAGTTCTCCTTAGATCGTGGCCGCTGCTCCGTTTTTTTCCGGAAGCCGGGGGGTAGGGGGCCGCGAGCCTACTGCCCCCCTATCACGGGCACGGATCTATCTAGGTAACTCCGTGACACCCGTTCATACGTGACTGAGCACATTTGGACGCCCCAAAAATCCTCATTGTGTCACCTGAGATCATCTGGAAGTCAAACAGCCTTACTTTGACAATGCAGACTCGCTTTGAGACGTCACAGAGTCCTATTGTTACGTCACAAAATACCGTTTTGAAAGAAGTTTTTCCCAATTCTGAGTCCACAGAGACCAATTGTGACATCACAGAGCCCCATGATGGAATCACAACGCCCCATTGTGACGTCACAGACCCCACTGTGACGCCACAGAGCCCCATTGTGAAGTCACAGAGCCCCAGTATGGAATCACAATGCCGCACTGTGACGTCACAGAGCCCATTGTGACTTCACAAGGCCCAGTATGGAATCATAATGCTCCACTGTGACGTCACAGAGCCCATTGTGACTTCACAGAGCCCCACTGTGACGTCACAGAGCCCCACTGTGACGTCACAGAGTCGCCATGATGGTATCACAATGCTCCATTGTGATGTCACAGGGCCCGATTATGAAATCACAATGCTCAATTGTGACGTCACAGAGAACATGGTGAAGTCCCAGAGTTCCATTGTGACATCTCGGAGCCCCATGATGGAATCACAATGCTCCATTTTGATTTCACAGGGCCCGATTATGAAATCACAATGCTCCATTGTGATGTCACAGAGCACATTGTGACGTCACAGAGCCCCTTTGTGACGTCACTGAGCCCCATGATGGAATCACAATGCTCCATTGTGACGTCACAGACTCCATTGTGACGTCACAGAGCCCCATTGTGACGTCACAGAGCTGCATTGTGACGTCACAGAGCCCCGGTATGGAATCACAATGCTCCATTGTGCTGTCGCAGACCCCATGGGGATTTCACAGAGCCCTCTTGTGACGCCATAGAGCACTGTGTTTGGAATTGGTGCACCTCATTCGGAGGCCTCAGAGCCCCATTGTGACGTCATAGAGCTTCATCATGGAATCATAAAGCTCCATTGTGACGACACTTTCACTTGCTACCAGGAGAGGAGGGGGTGTGCTTCCAAGCCCTGTGCCTTCATCAGGTAGGGCTTTTGGTTTCGGAAACTCTCTCACTCTTCCTCTCTCTCTCTCTCCCTCTATCGCTCTTTCGCCCTCAGTCATTTCATTTGATTTATTATCCTTTCTCCCAATTATATTGTATTCTATCGTGTCATCCTGCATTCCCACATCACAGCTAGAAAACCAAATTTTCCATAGATCGTGGCCGCTGCTCCGTTTTTTTCCGGAAGCCGGGGGGTAGGGGGCCGCGAGCCTACTGCCCCCCTATCACGGGCACAGATCTATCTAGGTAACTCCGTGACACCCGTTCATACGTGACTGAGCACATTCGGACGCCCCAGAAATCCTCATTGTGTCACCTGAGATCATCTGGGAAGTCAAACAGCCTTACTTTGACAACGCAGACTCGCTTTGAGACGTCACAGAGTCCTATTGTTACCTCACAAAATACCGTTTTGAAAGAAGTTTTTCCCAATTCTGAGTCCACAGAGACCAATTGTGACATCACAGAGCCCCATGATGGAATAACAACGCCCCATAGTGACATCACAGACCCCACTGTGACGCCACAGAGCCCCATTGTGAAGTCACAGAGCCCCAGTATGGAATCAGAATGCCCCACTGTGACGTCACAGAGCCCATTGTGACATCACAAAGCCCCAGTATGGAATCACAGAGCCCCATTGTGACGTCACAGAGCCCCATTGTGACGTCACAGAGTCGCCATGGTGGTATCACAATGCTCCATTGTGATGTCACAGGGCCCGATTATGAAACCACAATGCTCAATTGTGACGTCACAGAGCCCATTGTGAAGTCACAGAGTTCCATTGTGACATCTCGGAGCCCCATGATGGAATCACAATGCTCCATTTTGATTTCACAGGGCCCAATTATGAAATCACAATGCTCCATTGTGATGTCACAGAGCACATTGTGATGTCACAGACCCCATTGTGACGTCACAGAGCTGAATTGTGACGTCACAGAGCCCCAGTATGGAATCACAATGCCCCAGTGTGACGTCACAGAGCCCATTGTGACATCACCAAGCCCCAGTATGGAATCACAATGCCCCACTGTGACGTCACAGAGCCCATTGTGACATCACAAAGCCCCAGTATGGAATCACAGTGCCCCATTGTGACGTCACAGAGCCCATTGTGACATCACAGAGCCCCACTGTGACGTCACAGAGCCCCATTGTGACGTCACAGAGTCGCCATGGTGGTATCACAATGCTCCATTGTGATGTCACAGGGCCCGATTATGAAATCACAATGCTCAATTGTGACGTCACAGAGCCCATTGTGAAGTCACAGAGTTCCATTGTGACATCTCGGAGCCCCATGATGGAATCACAGTGCTCCATTTTGATTTCACAGGGCCCGATTATGAAATCACAATGCTCCATTGTGACGTCACAGAGCACATTGTGACGTCACAGAGCCCCTTTGTGACGTCACTGAGCCCCATGATGGAATCACAATGCTCCATTGTGACGTCACAGACCCCATTGTGACATCACAGAGCCCCATTGTGACGTCACAGAGTTGCCATGATGGAATCACAGTGCCCCATTGTGACGTCACAGAGCCGCATTGTGACGTCACAGAGCCCCGGTATGGAATCACAATGCTCCATTGTGCTGTCGCAGACCCCATGGGGATTTCACAGAGCCCTCTTGTGACGCCATAGAGCACTGTGTTTGGAATTGGTGCACCTCATTCGGAGGCCTCACAGCCCCATTGTGATGTCATAGAGCTTCATCATGGAATCATAAAGCTCCATTGTGACGACACTTTCACTTGCTACCAGGAGAGGAGTGGGTGTGCTTCCAAGCCATGTGCCTTCATCAGGTAGGGCTTTCGGTTTCGGAAACTCTCTCACTCTTCCTCTCTCTCTCTCTCCCTCTATCGCTCTTTCGCCCTCAGTCATTTCATTTGATTTATTATCCTTTCTCCCAATTATATTGTATTCTATCGTGTCATCCTGCATTCCCACATCACAGTTAGAAAACCAAGTTCTCCTTAGATCGTGGCCGCTGCTCCGTTTTTTTCCGGAAGCCGGGGGGTAGGGGGCCGCGAGCCTACTGCCCCCCTATCACGGGCACGGATCTATCTAGGTAACTCCGTGACACCCGTTCATACGTGACTGAGCACATTTGGACGCCCCAAAAATCCTCATTGTGTCACCTGAGATCATCTGGAAGTCAAACAGCCTTACTTTGACAATGCAGACTCGCTTTGAGACGTCACAGAGTCCTATTGTTACGTCACAAAATACCGTTTTGAAAGAAGTTTTTCCCAATTCTGAGTCCACAGAGACCAATTGTGACATCACAGAGCCCCATGATGGAATCACAACGCCCCATTGTGACGTCACAGACCCCACTGTGACGCCACAGAGCCCCATTGTGAAGTCACAGAGCCCCAGTATGGAATCACAATGCCGCACTGTGACGTCACAGAGCCCATTGTGACTTCACAAGGCCCAGTATGGAATCATAATGCTCCACTGTGACGTCACAGAGCCCATTGTGACTTCACAGAGCCCCACTGTGACGTCACAGAGCCCCATTGTGACGTCTCAGAGTCGCCATGGTGGTATCACAATGCTCCACTGTGATGTCACAGGGCCAGATTATGAAATCACAATGCTCAATTGTGACGTCACAGAGCCCATGGTGAAGTCCCAGAGTTTTATTGTGACATCTCGGAGCCCCATGATGGAATCACAATACTCCATTTTGATTTCACAGGGCCCGATTATGAAATCACAATGCTCCATTGTGACGTCACAGACCCCATTGTGACGTCATAGAACCCCATTGTGACGTCACAGAGTTGCCATGATGGAATCACAGTGCCCCATTCTGATGTCACAGAGCCCCATTGTGATGTCACAGAGCCGCATTGTGACGTCACAGAGCCCCAGTATGGAATCAGAATGCTCCATTGTGACGTCACAGTCCCCATGGGGATTTCATAGAGCCCTCTTGTGACGCCATAGAGCACTGTGTTTGGAATTGGTGCACCTCATTCGGAGGCCTCAGAGCCCCATTGTGACGTCATAGAGCTTCATCTTGGAATCATAAAGCTCCATTGTGACGACACTTTCACTTGCTACCAGGAGAGGAGTGGGTGTGCTTCCAAGCCATGTGCCTTCATCAGGTAGGGCTTTCGGTTTCGGAAACTCTCTCACTCTTCCTCTCTCTCTCTCTCCCTCTATCGCTCTTTCGCCCTCAGTCATTTCATTTGATTTATTATCCTTTCTCCCAATTATATTGTATTCTATCGTGTCATCCTGCATTCCCACATCACAGTTAGAAAACCAAGTTCTCCTTCTTAGATCGTTGCCGCTGCTCCGTCTTATTCCGGATGCCGGGGGGTAGGGGGCCCGCGAGCCTACTGCCCCCCTATCACGGGCACAGATCTATCTAGGTAACTCCGTGACACCCGTTCATACGTGACTGAGCACATTTGGATGCCCCAAAAATCCTCATTGTGTCACCTGAGATCATCTGGAAGTCAAACAGCCTTACATTGACAATGCAGACTCGCTTTGAGACGTCACAGAGTCCTATTGTTATGTCACAAAATACTGTTATGAAAGAAGTTTTTCCCAATTCTGAGTCCACAGAGACCAATTGTGACATCACAGAGCCCCATGATGGAATCACAGTGCTCCATTGTGACGTCACAGACCCCATTGTGATGTCACAGAGCCCCATTGTGAAGTCACAGAGCCCCATGATGGAATAACAATGCTCCAATGTGATGTCACAGTTCCCATTGTGATGCCACAGAGCCCCATTGTGACGTCACAGAGCCCCATGATGGAATCACAATACTCCATTGTGATGTCACAGGGTTCGATTATTAAATCACAATGCAAAATTGTGACATCACAGAGCCCATTGTGACGTCAAAGAGCCCCATTGTGAAATCTCAGAGCCCCATGATGGAATCCCAATGCTCCATTGTGATTTCACAGGGCCCGATTATGAAATCACAATGGTCCATTTTGATGTCACAGAGCAAATTGTGATGTCACAGAGCCACTTTGTGACGTCACTGAGCCCCAGTATGGAATCACAATGCTCTACTGTGATGTCACAGGGCCTGAGTATGAAATCACAATGCAAAACTGTGACGTCACAGAGCCCCATTTTGAGGTCACGGAGTCGCCATGATGGAATCACAGTGCTCCATTGTGACATCACAGACACCACTGTGATGACACAGAGCCCCATTGTGACGTCACAGAGACCTATTATGAAATCACAATGCTCCACTGTGATGTCACTGGGGCACATTCTGAAATCACAATGCTCAATTGTGAGGTTACAGAGCCCATTGTGATGTCACAGAGCCCCTTTGTGACGTGACTGAGCCCCAGTATGGAATCACAATGCTCCATTGTGATGTCACAGGGCCCGATTATGAAATCACAATGCTCCATTGTGACATGACAGACCCCACTGTGACATCTCAGAGCCCAATTGTGACGTCACAGATTCGCCATGATGGAATCGCAATGCTCCATTCTGACATCACAGAGCCCCACTCTGATGTCACAGAGCACATTGTGACGTCACAGAGCCCTAGTATGGAATCACAATGCTCCACTGTGATTTCACAGGGCCCGATTATGAAATCACAATGCTCCATTGTGACGTCACAGAGCCCCATTGTGACATCTCAGAGTTGCCATGATGGAATCACAGTGCCCCATTCTGACGTCACAGACTCCATTGTGACGTATCAGAGCCCCTTTCTGATGCCTCAGAGCCCCATTGTGACGTCACAGAGTCGCCATGATGGAATCAGAATGCTCAATTGTGACATCACAGACCCCAGTGTGATGTCACAGAGCCCCATTTTGACGTCACAGGGCCTTAGTATGGAATCACAATGCTCCACTGTGATGTCACAGCGCCCGATTATGAAATCACAGTGCTCCATTGTTATGTCACAGAGCACATTGTGACATCACAGAGCCTCATTGTGATGTCACAGAGCTGCATTATGACGTCACAGAGCCCCAGTATGGAATCAGAATGCTCCATTGTGACGTCACAGTCCCCATGGGGATTTCATAGAGCCCTCTTGTGACGCCATAGAGCACTGTGTTTGGAATTGGTGCACCTCATTCGGAGGCCTCAGAGCCCCATTGTGACGTCATAGGGCTTCATCTTGGAATCATAAAGCTCCATGTGACGACACTTTCACTTGCTACCAGGAGAGGAGTGGGTGTGCTTCCAAGCCCTGTGCCTTCATCAGGTAGGGCTTTTGGTTTCGGAAACTCTCTCACTCTTCCTCTCTCTCTCTCTCCCTCTATCGCTCTTTCGCCCTCAATCATTTCATTTGATTTATTATCCTTTCTCCCAATTATATTGTATTCTATCGTGTCATCCTGCATTCCCACATCACAGTTAGAAAACCAAGTTCTCCTTCTTAGATCGTGGCCGCTGCTCCGTTTTTTTCCGGATGCCGGGGGGTAGGGGCCCGCGAGCCTACTGCCCCCCTATCACGGGCACAGATCTATCTAGGTAACTCCGTGACACCCGTTCATACGTGACTGAGCACATTTGGACGCCCCAGAAATCCTCATTGTGTCACCTGAGATCATCTGGGAAGTCAAACAGTCTTACTTTGACAACGCAGACTCGCTTTGAGACATCACAGAGTCCTATTGTTACGTCACAAAATACTGTTATGAAAGAAGTTTTTCCCAATTCTGAGGCCACAGAGACCAATTGTGACATCACAGAGCCCTATGATGGACTCACAATTCCCCATTGTGACGTCACAGACCCCATTGTGATGTCACAGAGCCCCATTGTGAAGTCACAGAGCCCCAGTATGGAATGACAATGCTCCACTGTGATGTCACAGGGCCCGATTATGAGATCACAATGCAAAATTGTGATTTCACAGAGCCCACTGTGACATCAGAGAGCCCCATTGTGACGTCACAGAGTCGCCATGATCGAATCAAAATGCTCCATTGCGATATCGAAGACCCCACTGTGATGTCACAGAGCCCCATTGTGACGTCACAGAGCCCTAGTATGAAACCACAATGCTCCACTGTGATGTCACAGGGTCCGATTATGAAATCACAATGCTCAATTGTGTCGTCACGGAGCCCATTGTGATGTCACAGAGCCACATTGTGACGTCACAGAGCCCCATGATGGAATCACAATGCTCCATTGTGACATCACAGACCGCATTGTGACGTCACAGTGCCCAATTGTGACGTCACTGAGCTCGAGTATGGAATCACAATGCCCCATTGTGATGTCACAGGGCCCGAATATGAAATCACAATGCAAAACTGTGACGTCACAGAGCTCCATTGTGACGTCACCGACTCGCCATGATGTAATCACAATGCTCCATTGTGACATCACTGACCCCACTGTGATGTCGCAGAGCCCCATTGTGACGTCACAGAGCCCGATTATGGAATCACAATGCTCAGTTGTGACGTCACAGAGCCCATTGTGATGTCACGGATCTCCTTTGTGACATCTCAGAGGCCCATGATGGAATCCCAATGCTCCATTGTGATTTCACAGGGCCCGATTATGAAATTACAATGCTCCATTGTGATGTCACAGAGCACATTGTGATGTCACAGAGCCACATTGTGACGTCACAGAGCCCCACTATGGAATCACAATGCTCCATTGTGATGTCACAGGGCCCGATTATGAAATCACAATGCACCATTGTGATGTTACAGAGCAAATTGTGATGTCACAGAGCCACTTTGTGACGTCACTGAGCCCCAGTATGGAATCACAATGCTCTACTGTGATGTCACAGGGCCTGAGTATGAAATCACAATGCAAAACTGTGACATCACAGAGCCCCATTTTGAGGTCACGGAGTCGCCATGATGGAATCACAGTGCTCCATTGTGACATCACAGACACCACTGTGATGTCACAGAGCCCCATTATGAAATCACAATGCTCCACTGTGATGTCACAGGGCCACATTATGAAATCACAATGCTCAATTGTGAGGTTACAGAGCCCATTGTGATGTCACAGAGCTCCATTGTGACGTCACAGAGCCCCATGAGGGAATCACAATGCTCCACTGTGATGACACAGGGTCCGATTATGAAATCACAATGCTCAATTGTGACGTCACAGTGTTCATTGTGACGTCACAGAGCACCATTGTGAAATCTCAGAGCCCCATGATGGAATCCCAATGCTCCATTGTGATTTCACAGGGCCCGATTATGAAATCACAATGCTCCATTGTGATGTCACAGAGCACATTGTGATGTCACAGAGCCCCTATGTGACGTCACTGAGCCCCACTATGGAATCACAATGCTCCATTGTGACGTCACAGAGTTGCCATGATGGAATCACAGTGCCCCATTCTGATGTCACAGAGCCCCATTGTGATGTCACAGAGCCGCATTGTGACGTCACAGAGCCCCAGTATGGAATCAGAATGCTCCATTGTGACGTCACAGTCCCCATGGGGATTTCATAGAGCCCTCTTGTGACGCCATAGAGCACTGTGTTTGGAATTGGTGCACCTCATTCGGAGGCCTCAGAGCCCCATTGTGACGTCATAGATCTTCATCTTGGAATCATAAAGCTCCATTGTGACGACACTTTCACTTGCTACCAGGAGAGGAGTGGGTGTGCTTCCAAGCCATGTGCCTTCATCAGGTAGGGCTTTCGGTTTCGGAAACTCTCTCACTCTTCCTCTCTCTCTCTCTCCCTCTATCGCTCTTTCGCCCTCAGTCATTTCATTTGATTTATTATCCTTTCTCCCAATTATATTGTATTCTATCGTGTCATCCTGCATTCCCACATCACAGTTAGAAAACCAAGTTCTCCTTCTTAGATCGTTGCCGCTGCTCCGTCTTATTCCGGATGCCGGGGGGTAGGGGGCCCGCGAGCCTACTGCCCCCCTATCACGGGCACAGATCTATCTAGGTAACTCCGTGACACCCGTTCATACGTGACTGAGCACATTTGGATGCCCCAAAAATCCTCATTGTGTCACCTGAGATCATCTGGAAGTCAAACAGCCTTACATTGACAATGCAGACTCGCTTTGAGACGTCACAGAGTCCTATTGTTATGTCACAAAATACTGTTATGAAAGAAGTTTTTCCCAATTCTGAGTCCACAGAGACCAATTGTGACATCACAGAGCCCCATGATGGAATCACAGTGCTCCATTGTGACGTCACAGACCCCATTGTGATGTCACAGAGCCCCATTGTGAAGTCACAGAGCCCCATGATGGAATAACAATGCTCCAATGTGATGTCACAGTTCCCATTGTGATGCCACAGAGCCCCATTGTGACGTCACAGAGCCCCATGATGGAATCACAATACTCCATTGTGATGTCACAGGGTTCGATTATTAAATCACAATGCAAAATTGTGACATCACAGAGCCCATTGTGACGTCAAAGAGCCCCATTGTGAAATCTCAGAGCCCCATGATGGAATCCCAATGCTCCATTGTGATTTCACAGGGCCCGATTATGAAATCACAATGGTCCATTGTGATGTCACAGAGCAAATTGTGATGTCACAGAGCCACTTTGTGACGTCACTGAGCCCCAGTATGGAATCACAATGCTCTACTGTGATGTCACAGGGCCTGAGTATGAAATCACAATGCAAAACTGTGACGTCACAGAGCCCCATTTTGAGGTCACGGAGTCGCCATGATGGAATCACAGTGCTCCATTGTGACATCACAGACACCACTGTGATGACACAGAGCCCCATTGTGACGTCACAGAGACCTATTAAGAAATCACAATGCTCCACTGTGATGTCACTGGGGCACATTCTGAAATCACAATGCTCAATTGTGAGGTTACAGAGCCCATTGTGATGTCACAGAGCCCCTTTGTGACGTGACTGAGCCCCAGTATGGAATCACAATGCTCCATTGTGATGTCACAGGGCCCGATTATGAAATCACAATGCTCCATTGTGACATGACAGACCCCACTGTGACATCTCAGAGCCCAATTGTGACGTCACAGATTCGCCATGATGGAATCGCAATGCTCCATTCTGACATCACAGAGCCCCACTCTGATGTCACAGAGCACATTGTGACGTCACAGAGCCCTAGTATGGAATCACAATGCTCCACTGTGATTTCACAGGGCCCGATTATGAAATCACAATGCTCCATTGTGACGTCACAGAGCCCCATTGTGACATCTCAGAGTTGCCATGATGGAATCACAGTGCCCCATTCTGACGTCACAGACTCCATTGTGACGTATCAGAGCCCCTTTCTGATGCCTCAGAGCCCCATTGTGACGTCACAGAGTCGCCATGATGGAATCAGAATGCTCAATTGTGACATCACAGACCCCAGTGTGATGTCACAGAGCCCCATTTTGACGTCACAGGGCCTTAGTATGGAATCACAATGCTCCACTGTGATGTCACAGCGCCCGATTATGAAATCACAGTGCTCCATTGTTATGTCACAGAGCACATTGTGACATCACAGAGCCTCATTGTGATGTCACAGAGCTGCATTATGACGTCACAGAGCCCCAGTATGGAATCAGAATGCTCCATTGTGACGTCACAGTCCCCATGGGGATTTCATAGAGCCCTCTTGTGACGCCATAGAGCACTGTGTTTGGAATTGGTGCACCTCATTCGGAGGCCTCAGAGCCCCATTGTGACGTCATAGGGCTTCATCTTGGAATCATAAAGCTCCATGTGACGACACTTTCACTTGCTACCAGGAGAGGAGTGGGTGTGCTTCCAAGCCCTGTGCCTTCATCAGGTACGGCTTTCGGTTTCGGAAACTCTCTCACTCTTCCTCTCTCTCTCTCTCCCTCTATCGCTCTTTCGCCCTCAATCATTTCATTTGATTTATTATCCTTTCTCCCAATTATATTGTATTCTATCGTGTCATCCTGCATTCCCACATCACAGTTAGAAAACCAAGTTCTCCTTCTTAGATCGTGGCCGCTGCTCCGTTTTTTTCCGGATGCCGGGGGGTAGGGGGCCCGCGAGCCTACTGCCCCCCTATCACGGGCACAGATCTATCTAGGTAACTCCGTGACACCCGTTCATACGTGACTGAGCACATTTGGACGCCCCAGAAATCCTCATTGTGTCACCTGAGATCATCTGGGAAGTCAAACAGTCTTACTTTGACAACGCAGACTCGCTTTGAGACATCACAGAGTCCTATTGTTACGTCACAAAATACTGTTATGAAAGAAGTTTTTCCCAATTCTGAGGCCACAGAGACCAATTGTGACATCACAGAGCCCTATGATGGACTCACAATTCCCCATTGTGACGTCACAGACCCCATTGTGATGTCACAGAGCCCCATTGTGAAGTCACAGAGCCCCAGTATGGAATGACAATGCTCCACTGTGATGTCACAGGGCCCGATTATGAGATCACAATGCAAAATTGTGATTTCACAGAGCCCACTGTGACATCAGAGAGCCCCATTGTGACGTCACAGAGTCGCCATGATCGAATCAAAATGCTCCATTGCGATATCGAAGACCCCACTGTGATGTCACAGAGCCCCATTGTGACGTCACAGAGCCCTAGTATGAAACCACAATGCTCCACTGTGATGTCACAGGGTCCGATTATGAAATCACAATGCTCAATTGTGTCGTCACGGAGCCCATTGTGATGTCACAGAGCCACATTGTGACGTCACAGAGCCCCATGATGGAATCACAATGCTCCATTGTGACATCACAGACCGCATTGTGACGTCACAGTGCCCAATTGTGACGTCACTGAGCTCGAGTATGGAATCACAATGCCCCATTGTGATGTCACAGGGCCCGAATATGAAATCACAATGCAAAACTGTGACGTCACAGAGCTCCATTGTGACGTCACCGACTCGCCATGATGTAATCACAATGCTCCATTGTGACATCACTGACCCCACTGTGATGTCGCAGAGCCCCATTGTGACGTCACAGAGCCCGATTATGGAATCACAATGCTCAGTTGTGACGTCACAGAGCCCATTGTGATGTCACGGATCTCCTTTGTGACATCTCAGAGGCCCATGATGGAATCCCAATGCTCCATTGTGATTTCACAGGGCCCGATTATGAAATTACAATGCTCCATTGTGATGTCACAGAGCACATTGTGATGTCACAGAGCCCCTATGTGACGTCACTGAGCCCCACTATGGAATCACAATGCTCCATTGTGATGTCACAGGGCCCGATTATGAAATCACAATGCACCATTGTGATGTTACAGAGCAAATTGTGATGTCACAGAGCCACTTTGTGACGTCACTGAGCCCCAGTATGGAATCACAATGCTCTACTGTGATGTCACAGGGCCTGAGTATGAAATCACAATGCAAAACTGTGACATCACAGAGCCCCATTTTGAGGTCACGGAGTCGCCATGATGGAATCACAGTGCTCCATTGTGACATCACAGACACCACTGTGATGTCACAGACCCCATTGTGACGTCACAGAGACCTATTATGAAATCACAATGCTCCACTGTGATGTCACAAGGCCACATTATGAAATCACAATGCTCAATTGTGAGGTTACAGAGCCCATTGTGATGTCACAGAGCTCCATTGTGACGTCACAGAGCCCCATGAGGGAATCACAATGCTCCACTGTGATGACACAGGGTCCGATTATGAAATCACAATGCTCAATTGTGACGTCACAGTGCCCATTGTGACGTCACAGAGCACCATTGTGAAATCTCAGAGCCCCATGATGGAATCCCAATGCTCCATTGTGATTTCACAGGGCCCGATTATGAAATCACAATGCTCCATTGTGATGTCACAGAGCACATTGTGATGTCACAGAGCCCCTATGTGACGTCACTGAGCCCCACTATGGAATCACAATGCTCCATTGTGACGTCACAGAGCCCCTTTGTGACGTCACAGAGTTGCCATGATGGAATCACAGTGCCCCATTCTGACGTCACAGATTCAATTGTGACGTCACAGAGCCCCATTGTGATGTCACTGACCGCATTGTGACGTCACAGAGCCCCATTCTGATGTCACAGAGCCCCATGATGGAATCACAGTGCTCCATTGTGATGTCATAGAGCCCAATTATAAAATCACAATTCAAAATTGTGACGTCACAGAGCCCCGTTGTGACGTCACAGATTCCCATTGTGATGTCATGGAGTCACTATGATGGAATCACAATGTAAAATTGTGACATCAAAGAGCCCACTGTGATGTCCCAGAACCGCATTGTGACGTCACAGAGCCCCAGTATGGAATCACAATGCTCCACTGTGATGTCACAGGGCCCGATTATGAAATCACAATGCTCAATTGTGACGTCACGGAGCCCATTGTGATGTCACAGAGCCTCATTGTGACGTCACAGAGCCCCATGATGGAATCACAATGCTCCATTGTGACATCACAGACCGCATTGTGACATCACAGTGCCCAATTGTGACGTCACTGAGCTCGAGTATGGAATCACAATGCCCCATTGTGATGTCACAGGGCCCGAATATGAAATCACAATGCAAAACTGTGACGTCACAGAGCTCCATTGTGACGTCACCGACTCGCCATGATGTAATCACAATGCTCCATTGTGACATCACTGACCCCACTGTGATGTCGCAGAGCCCCATTGTGACGTCACAGAGCCCGATTATGAAATCACAATGCTCAGTTGTGACGTCACAGAGCCCATTGTGATGTCACGGATCTCCTTTGTGACATCTCAGAGGACCATGATGGAATCCCAATGCTCCATTGTGATTTCACAGGGCCCGATTATGAAATCACAATGCTCCATTGTGATGTCACAGAGCACATTGTGATGTCACAGAGCCCCTATGTGACGTCACTGAGCCCCACTATGGAATTACAATGCTCCATTGTGACGTCACAGAGCCCCTTTGTGACGTCACAGAGTTGCCATGATGGAATCACAGTGCCCCATTCTGACGTCACAGATTCAATTGTGACGTCACAGAGCCCCATTGTGATGTCACTGACCGCATTGTGACGTCACAGAGCCCCATTCTGATGTCACAGAGCCCCATGATGGAATCACAGTGCTCCATTGTGATGTCATAGAGCCCAATTATAAAATCACAATTCAAAATTGTGACGTCACAGAGCCCCGTTGTGACGTCACAGATTCCCATTGTGATGTCATGGAGTCACTATGATGGAATCACAATGTAAAATTGTGACATCAAAGAGCCCACTGTGATGTCCCAGAACCGCATTGTGACGTCACAGAGCCCCAGTATGGAATCACAATGCTCCACTGTGATGTCACAGGGCCCGATTATGTAATCACAATGCAAAATTGTGACATCACAGAGCCCCATTGTGACGTCACAGAGCTCCATTGTGACATCTGAGAGCCCCATGATGGAATCACAATGCTCCATTGTGATGTCACAGAGCACATTGTGATGTCACAGAGCCCCTTTGTGTCGTCACAGAGCCCCAGTATGGAATCACAATGCTCCAATTGACGTCACTGAGCCCCATTGTGACGTCACACAGTTGCCATGATGGAATCACAGTGCCCCATTCTGACTTCACAGACTCCATTGTGACGACACAGAGTCCCATTGTGACGTCACAGCGCCGCATTGTGACGTCACAGAGCCTCATGATGGAATCACAATGCTCCATTGTGATGTCACAGACCCCATGGGGATTTCACAGAGCCCTCTTGTGACGCCATAGAGCACTGTGATTGGCATTGGTGCACCTCATTCGGAGGCCTCAGAGCCCCATTGTGATGTCATAGAGCTTCATCATGGAATCATAAAGCTCCATTGAGACGACACTTTCACTTGCTACCAGGAGAGGAGTGGGTGTGCTTCCAAGCCCTGTGCCTTCATCAGGTAGGGCTTTTGGTTTCGGAAACTCTCTCACTCTTCCTCTCTCTCTCTCTCCCTCTATCGCTCTTTCGCTCTCAATCATTTCATTTGATTTATTGTCCTTTCTCCCAATTATATTGTATTACATCGTGTCATCCTGCATTCCCACCTCATAGTTAGAAAACCAAGTTCTCCTTAGATCATTGCCGCTGCTCCATTTTTTTCTGGAAGCCGGGGGGTAGGGGGCCCGCGAGCCTACTGCCCCCCTATCACGGGCACAGATCTATCTAGGTAACTCCATGACACCCGTTCATACGTGACTGAGCACATTCGGACGCCCCAAAAATCCTCATTGTGACACCTGAGGTCATCTGGGAAGTCAAACAGCCTTACTTTGACATCTCAGAGTCACTTTGAGACGTCACAGAGTCCTATTGTGACGTCACAAAGTACCCTTTTGAAAGAAGTTTTTCCCGATTCTGAGGCTACAGAGCCCCATTGTGACATCACAGAGCCCATATCTTGCAATGACCAAGAGACTCAAGCTGCCATCACAGGCACCCATTCGGGCACCACACAGAGCCGCTTTGCAATGCCAGAGATCAACTGTCACATCAAAGAGCCCCACGTTCACAACTCAGAGTCACCTAGTGACGTCAAGGAACCCTATATTGATGACACAGACCACCGTTTTTGGAGTTGGCGTACCCGGATTCAGAGGCCACACAGCACCACTGTGACGTCCCACAGTCCCATTATGGAATCACAATGTTCCATTGTGACATCACAGACTGCATTGTGATTTCACAGAATTTTTTTGTGACATCACAGAGCCCCATTGTGACGTCACAGAGTCGCCATGATGGAATCACAATGCTCCACTGTGACATCACAGACCCCACTGTGATGTCGCAGAGCCCCATTGTGACGTCACAGTGCCCCAGTATGGAATCACAATGCTCCACTGTGATGACACAGGGTCCGATTATGAAATCACAATGCTCAATTGTGACGTCACAGAGCCCATTGTGACGTCACAGAGCTCCATTGTGAAATCTCAGAGCCCCATGATGGAATCCCAATGCTCCATTGTGATTTCACAGGGCCCGATTATGAAATCACAATGCACCATTGTGATGTTACAGAGCAAATTGTGATGTCACAGAGCCACTTTGTGACGTCACTGAGCCCCAGTATGGAATCACAATGCTCTACTGTGATGTCACAGGGCCTGAGTATGAAATCACAATGCAAAACTGTGACGTCACAGAGCCCCATTTTGAGGTCACGGAGTCGCCATGATGGAATCACAGTGCTCCACTGTGACATCACAGACACCACTGTGATGTCACAGAGCCCCATTGTGACGTCACAGAGACCTATTATGAAATCACAATGCTCCACTGTGATGTCACAGGGCCACATTATGAAATCACAATGCTCAATTGTGAGGTTACAGAGCCCATTGTGATGTCACAGAGCTCCATTGTGACGTCACAGAGCCCCATGATGGAATCACAATGCTCCACTGTGATGACACAGGGTCCGATTATGAAATCACAATGCTCAATTGTGACGTCACAGTGCCCATTGTGACGTCACAGAGCACCATTGTGAAATCTCAGAGCCCCATGATGGAATCCCAATGCTCCATTGTGATTTCACAGGGCCCGATTATGAAATCACAATGCTCCATTGTGATGTCACAGAGCACATTGTGATGTCACAGAGCCCCTATGTGACGTCACAGAGTCGCCACTATGGAATCACAATGCTCCATTGTGACGTCACAGAGCCCCTTTGTGACGTCACAGAGTTGCCATGATGGAATCACAGTGCCCCATTCTGACGTCACAGATTCAATTGTGACGTCACAGAGCCCCATTGTGATGTCACTGACCGCATTGTGACGTCACAGAGCCCCATTCTGATGTCACAGAGCCCCATGATGGAATCACAGTGCTCCATTGTGATGTCATAGAGCCCAATTATAAAATCACAATTCAAAATTGTGACGTCACAGAGCCCCGTTGTGACGTCACAGATTCCCATTGTGATGTCATGGAGTCACTATGATGGAATCACAATGTAAAATTGTGACATCAAAGAGCCCACTGTGATGTCCCAGAACCGCATTGTGACGTCACAGAGCCCCAGTATGGAATCACAATGCTCCACTGTGATGTCACAGGGTCCGATTATGAAATCACAATGCTCAATTGTGACGTCACGGAGCCCATTGTGATTTCACAGAGCCTCATTGTGACGTCACAGAGCCCCATGATGGAATCACAATGCTCCATTGTGACATCACAGACCGCATTGTGACGTCACAGTGCCCAATTGTGACGTCACTGAGCTCGAGTATGGAATCACAATGCCCCATTGTGATGTCACAGGGCCCGAATATGAAATCACAATGCAAAACTGTGACGTCACAGAGCTCCATTGTGACGTCACCGACTCGCCATGATGTAATACCAATGCTCCATTGTGACATCACTGACCCCACTGTGATGTCGCAGAGCCCCATTGTGACGTCACAGAGCCCGATTATGGAATCACAATGCTCAGTTGTGACGTCACAGAGCCCATTGTGATGTCACGGATCTCCTTTGTGACATCTCAGAGGCCCATGATGGAATCCCAATGCTCCATTGTGATTTCACAGGGCCCGATTATGAAATTACAATGCTCCATTGTGATGTCACAGAGCACATTGTGATGTCACAGAGCCCCTATGTGACGTCACTGAGCCCCACTATGGAATCACAATGCTCCATTGTGATGTCACAGGGCCCGATTATGAAATCACAATGCACCATTGTGATGTTACAGAGCAAATTGTGATGTCACAGAGCCACTTTGTGACGTCACTGAGCCCCAGTATGGAATCACAATGCTCTACTGTGATGTCACAGGGCCTGAGTATGAAATCACAATGCAAAACTGTGACATCACAGAGCCCCATTTTGAGGTCACGGAGTCGCCATGATGGAATCACAGTGCTCCATTGTGACATCACAGACACCACTGTGATGTCACAGACCCCATTGTGACGTCACAGAGACCTATTATGAAATCACAATGCTCCACTGTGATGTCACAGGGCCACATTATGAAATCACAATGCTCAATTGTGAGGTTACAGAGCCCATTGTGATGTCACAGAGCTCCATTGTGACGTCACAGAGCCCCATGATGGAATCACAATGCTCCATTGTGACATCACAGACCGCATTGTGACGTCACAGTGCCCAATTGTGACGTCACTGAGCTCGAGTATGGAATCACAATGCCCCATTGTGATGTCACAGGGCCCGAATATGAAATCACAATGCAAAACTGTGACGTCACAGAGCTCCATTGTGACGTCACCGACTCGCCATGATGTAATCACAATGCTCCATTGTGACATCACTGACCCCACTGTGATGTCGCAGAGCCCCATTGTGACGTCACAGAGCCCGATTATGAAATCACAATGCTCAGTTGTGACGTCACAGAGCCCATTGTGATGTCACGGATCTCCTTTGTGACATCTCAGAGGACCATGATGGAATCCCAATGCTCCATTGTGATTTCACAGGGCCCGATTATGAAATCACAATGCTCCATTGTGATGTCACAGAGCACATTGTGATGTCACAGAGCCCCTATGTGACGTCACTGAGCCCCACTATGGAATCACAATGCTCCATTGTGACGTCACAGAGCCCCTTTGTGACGTCACAGAGTTGCCATGATGGAATCACAGTGCCCCATTCTGACGTCACAGATTCAATTGTGACGTCACAGAGCCCCATTGTGATGTCACTGACCGCATTGTGACGTCACAGAGCCCCATTCTGATGTCACAGAGCCCCATGATGGAATCACAGTGCTCCATTGTGATGTCATAGAGCCCAATTATAAAATCACAATTCAAAATTGTGACGTCACAGAGCCCCGTTGTGACGTCACAGATTCCCATTGTGATGTCATGGAGTCACTATGATGGAATCACAATGTAAAATTGTGACATCAAAGAGCCCACTGTGATGTCCCAGAACCGCATTGTGACGTCACAGAGCCCCAGTATGGAATCACAATGCTCCACTGTGATGTCACAGGGCCCGATTATGTAATCACAATGCAAAATTGTGACGTCACAGAGCTCCATTGTGACGTCACCGACTCGCCATGATGTAATACCAATGCTCCATTGTGACATCACTGACCCCACTGTGATGTCGCAGAGCCCCATTGTGACGTCACAGAGCCCGATTATGGAATCACAATGCTCAGTTGTGACGTCACAGAGCCCATTGTGATGTCACGGATCTCCTTTGTGACATCTCAGAGGCCCATGATGGAATCCCAATGCTCCATTGTGATTTCACAGGGCCCGATTATGAAATTACAATGCTCCATTGTGATGTCACAGAGCACATTGTGATGTCACAGAGCCCCTATGTGACGTCACTGAGCCCCACTATGGAATCACAATGCTCCATTGTGATGTCACAGGGCCCGATTATGAAATCACAATGCACCATTGTGATGTTACAGAGCAAATTGTGATGTCACAGAGCCACTTTGTGACGTCACTGAGCCCCAGTATGGAATCACAATGCTCTACTGTGATGTCACAGGGCCTGAGTATGAAATCACAATGCAAAACTGTGACATCACAGAGCCCCATTTTGAGGTCACGGAGTCGCCATGATGGAATCACAGTGCTCCATTGTGACATCACAGACACCACTGTGATGTCACAGACCCCATTGTGACGTCACAGAGACCTATTATGAAATCACAATGCTCCACTGTGATGTCACAGGGCCACATTATGAAATCACAATGCTCAATTGTGAGGTTACAGAGCCCATTGTGATGTCACAGAGCTCCATTGTGACGTCACAGAGCCCCATGATGGAATCACAATGCTCCATTGTGACATCACAGACCGCATTGTGACGTCACAGTGCCCAATTGTGACGTCACTGAGCTCGAGTATGGAATCACAATGCCCCATTGTGATGTCACAGGGCCCGAATATGAAATCACAATGCAAAACTGTGACGTCACAGAGCTCCATTGTGACGTCACCGACTCGCCATGATGTAATCACAATGCTCCATTGTGACATCACTGACCCCACTGTGATGTCGCAGAGCCCCATTGTGACGTCACAGAGCCCGATTATGAAATCACAATGCTCAGTTGTGACGTCACAGAGCCCATTGTGATGTCACGGATCTCCTTTGTGACATCTCAGAGGACCATGATGGAATCCCAATGCTCCATTGTGATTTCACAGGGCCCGATTATGAAATCACAATGCTCCATTGTGATGTCACAGAGCACATTGTGATGTCACAGAGCCCCTATGTGACGTCACTGAGCCCCACTATGGAATCACAATGCTCCATTGTGACGTCACAGAGCCCCTTTGTGACGTCACAGAGTTGCCATGATGGAATCACAGTGCCCCATTCTGACGTCACAGATTCAATTGTGACGTCACAGAGCCCCATTGTGATGTCACTGACCGCATTGTGACGTCACAGAGCCCCATTCTGATGTCACAGAGCCCCATGATGGAATCACAGTGCTCCATTGTGATGTCATAGAGCCCAATTATAAAATCACAATTCAAAATTGTGACGTCACAGAGCCCCGTTGTGACGTCACAGATTCCCATTGTGATGTCATGGAGTCACTATGATGGAATCACAATGTAAAATTGTGACATCAAAGAGCCCACTGTGATGTCCCAGAACCGCATTGTGACGTCACAGAGCCCCAGTATGGAATCACAATGCTCCACTGTGATGTCACAGGGCCCGATTATGTAATCACAATGCAAAATTGTGACATCACAGAGCCCCATTGTGACGTCACAGAGCTCCATTGTGACATCTGAGAGCCCCATGATGGAATCACAATGCTCCATTGTGATGTCACAGAGCACATTGTGATGTCACAGAGCCCCTTTGTGTCGTCACAGAGCCCCAGTATGGAATCACAATGCTCCAATTGACGTCACTGAGCCCCATTGTGACGTCACACAGTTGCCATGATGGAATCACAGTGCCCCATTCTGACTTCACAGACTCCATTGTGACGACACAGAGTCCCATTGTGACGTCACAGCGCCGCATTGTGACGTCACAGAGCCTCATGATGGAATCACAATGCTCCATTGTGATGTCACAGACCCCATGGGGATTTCACAGAGCCCTCTTGTGACGCCATAGAGCACTGTGATTGGCATTGGTGCACCTCATTCGGAGGCCTCAGAGCCCCATTGTGATGTCATAGAGCTTCATCATGGAATCATAAAGCTCCATTGAGACGACACTTTCACTTGCTACCAGGAGAGGAGTGGGTGTGCTTCCAAGCCATGTGCCTTCATCAGGTAGGGCTTTCGGTTTCGGAAACTCTCTCACTCTTCCTCTCTCTCTCTCTCCCTCTATCGCTCTTTCGCTCTCAATCATTTCATGTGATTTATTGTCCTTTCTCCCAATTATATTGTATTACATCGTGTCATCCTGCATTCCCACCTCATAGTTAGAAAACCAAGTTCTCCTTAGATCATTGCCGCTGCTCCATTTTTTTCTGGAAGCCGGGGGGTAGGGGGCCCGCGAGCCTACTGCCCCCCTATCACGGGCACAGATCTATCTAGGTAACTCCGTGACACCCGTTCATACGTGACTGAGCACATTCGGACGCCCCAAAAATCCTCATTGTGACACCTGAGGTCATCTGGGAAGTCAAACAGCCTTACTTTGACATCTCAGAGTCACTTTGAGACGTCACAGAGTCCTATTGTGACGTCACAAAGTACCCTTTTGAAAGAAGTTTTTCCCGATTCTGAGGCTACAGAGCCCCATTGTGACATCACAGAGCCCATATCTTGCAATGACCAAGAGACTCAAGCTGCCATCACAGGCACCCATTCGGGCACCACACAGAGCCGCTTTGCAATGCCAGAGATCAACTGTCACATCAAAGAGCCCCACGTTCACAACTCAGAGTCACCTAGTGACGTCAAGGAACCCTATATTGATGACACAGACCACCGTTTTTGGAGTTGGCGTACCCGGATTCAGAGGCCACACAGCACCACTGTGACGTCCCACAGTCCCATTATGGAATCACAATGTTCCATTGTGACATCACAGACTGCATTGTGATTTCACAGAATTTTTTTGTGACATCACAGAGCCCCATTGTGACGTCACAGAGTCGCCATGATGGAATCACAATGCTCCACTGTGACATCACAGACCCCACTGTGATGTCGCAGAGCCCCATTGTGACGTCACAGTGCCCCAGTATGGAATCACAATGCTCCACTGTGATGACACAGGGTCCGATTATGAAATCACAATGCTCAATTGTGACGTCACAGAGCCCATTGTGACGTCACAGAGCTCCATTGTGAAATCTCAGAGCCCCATGATGGAATCCCAATGCTCCATTGTGATTTCACAGGGCCCGATTATGAAATCACAATGCACCATTGTGATGTTACAGAGCAAATTGTGATGTCACAGAGCCACTTTGTGACGTCACTGAGCCCCAGTATGGAATCACAATGCTCTACTGTGATGTCACAGGGCCTGAGTATGAAATCACAATGCAAAACTGTGACGTCACAGAGCCCCATTTTGAGGTCACGGAGTCGCCATGATGGAATCACAGTGCTCCACTGTGACATCACAGACACCACTGTGATGTCACAGAGCCCCATTGTGACGTCACAGAGACCTATTATGAAATCACAATGCTCCACTGTGATGTCACAGGGCCACATTATGAAATCACAATGCTCAATTGTGAGGTTACAGAGCCCATTGTGATGTCACAGAGCTCCATTGTGACGTCACAGAGCCCCATGATGGAATCACAATGCTCCACTGTGATGACACAGGGTCCGATTATGAAATCACAATGCTCAATTGTGACGTCACAGTGCCCATTGTGACGTCACAGAGCACCATTGTGAAATCTCAGAGCCCCATGATGGAATCCCAATGCTCCATTGTGATTTCACAGGGCCCGATTATGAAATCACAATGCTCCATTGTGATGTCACAGAGCACATTGTGATGTCACAGAGCCCCTATGTGACGTCACAGAGTCGCCACTATGGAATCACAATGCTCCATTGTGACGTCACAGAGCCCCTTTGTGACGTCACAGAGTTGCCATGATGGAATCACAGTGCCCCATTCTGACGTCACAGATTCAATTGTGACGTCACAGAGCCCCATTGTGATGTCACTGACCGCATTGTGACGTCACAGAGCCCCATTCTGATGTCACAGAGCCCCATGATGGAATCACAGTGCTCCATTGTGATGTCATAGAGCCCAATTATAAAATCACAATTCAAAATTGTGACGTCACAGAGCCCCGTTGTGACGTCACAGATTCCCATTGTGATGTCATGGAGTCACTATGATGGAATCACAATGTAAAATTGTGACATCAAAGAGCCCACTGTGATGTCCCAGAACCGCATTGTGACGTCACAGAGCCCCAGTATGGAATCACAATGCTCCACTGTGATGTCACAGGGTCCGATTATGAAATCACAATGCTCAATTGTGACGTCACGGAGCCCATTGTGATTTCACAGAGCCTCATTGTGACGTCACAGAGCCCCATGATGGAATCACAATGCTCCATTGTGACATCACAGACCGCATTGTGACGTCACAGTGCCCAATTGTGACGTCACTGAGCTCGAGTATGGAATCACAATGCCCCATTGTGATGTCACAGGGCCCGAATATGAAATCACAATGCAAAACTGTGACGTCACAGAGCTCCATTGTGACGTCACCGACTCGCCATGATGTAATCACAATGCTCCATTGTGACATCACTGACCCCACTGTGATGTCGCAGAGCCCCATTGTGACGTCACAGAGCCCGATTATGGAATCACAATGCTCAGTTGTGACGTCACAGAGCCCATTGTGATGTCACGGATCTCCTTTGTGACATCTCAGAGGCCCATGATGGAATCCCAATGCTCCATTGTGATTTCACAGGGCCCGATTATGAAATCACAATGCTCCATTGTGATGTCACAGAGCACATTGTGATGTCACAGAGCCCCTATGTGACGTCACTGAGCCCCACTATGGAATCACAATGCTCCATTGTGACGTCACAGAGCCCCTTTGTGACGTCACAGAGTTGCCATGATGGAATCACAGTGCCCCATTCTGACGTCACAGATTCAATTGTGACGTCACAGAGCCCCATTGTGATGTCACTGACCGCATTGTGACGTCACAGAGCCCCATTCTGATGTCACAGAGCCCCATGATGGAATCACAGTGCTCCATTGTGATGTCATAGAGCCCAATTATAAAATCACAATTCAAAATTGTGACGTCACAGAGCCCCGTTGTGACGTCACAGATTCCCATTGTGATCTCATGGAGTCACTATGATGGAATCACAATGTAAAATTGTGACATCAAAGAGCCCACTGTGATGTCCCAGAACCGCATTGTGACGTCACAGAGCCCCAGTATGGAATCACAATGCTCCACTGTGATGTCACAGGGCCCGATTATGTAATCACAATGCAAAATTGTGACATCACAGAGCCCCATTGTGATGTCACAGAGCCCCTTTGTGACGTCACAGAGCCCCAGTATGGAATCACAGTGCCCCATTTTGACGTCACAGACTCCATTGTGACGACACAGAGTCCCATTGTGACGTCACAGCGCCGCATTCTGACGTCACAGACTCCATTGTGACGACACAGAGTCCCATTGTGATGTCACAGCGCCGCATTGTGACGTCACTGAGCCCCATGATGGAATCACAATGCTCCATTGTGATGTCACAGACCCCATGGGGATTTCACAGAGCCCTGTTGTGACGCCATAGAGCACTGTGATTGGAATTGGTGCACCTCATTCGGAGGCCTCGGAGCCCCATTGTGATGTCATAGAGCTTCATCATGGAATCATAAAGCTCCATTGTGACGACACTTTCACTTGCTACCAGGAGAGGAGTGGGTGTGCTTCCAAGCCATGTGCCTTCATCAGGTAGGGCTTTCGGTTTCGGAAACTCTCTCACTCTTCCTCTCTCTCTCTCTCCCTCTATCGCTCTTTCGCTCTCAATCATTTCATGTGATTTATTGTCCTTTCTCCCAATTATATTGTATTCTATCGTGTCATTCTGCATTCCCACATCACAGTTAGAAAACCAAGTTCTCCTTAGATCATTGCCGCTGCTCCGTTTTTTTTCCGGAAGCCGGGGGGTAGGGGGCCCGCGCGCCTACTGCCCCCCTATCACGGGCACAGATCTATCTAGGTAACTCCGTGACACCCGTTCATACGTGACTGTGCACATTCGGGCGCCCCAAAAATCCTCATTGTGACACCTGAGATCATCTGGGAAGTCAAACAGCCTTACTTTGACATCTCAGAGTCACTTTGAGACGTCACAGAGTCCTATTGTGACGTCACAAAGTACCCTTTTGAAAGAAGTTTTTCCCGATTCTGAGGCTACAGAGCCCCATTGTGACATCACAGAGCCCATATCTTGCAATGACCAAGAGACTCAAGCTGCCATCACAGGCACCCATTCGGGCACCACACAGAGCCGCTTTGCAATGCCAGAGATCAACTGTCACATCAAAGAGCCCCACGTTCACAACTCAGAGTCACCTAGTGACGTCAAGGAACCCTATATTGATGACACAGACCACCGTTTTTGGAGTTGGCGTACCCGGATTCAGAGGCCACACAGCACCACTGTGACGTCCCACAGTCCCATTATGGAATCACAATGTTCCATTGTGACATCACAGACTGCATTGTGATTTCACAGAATTTTTTTGTGACGTCACAGATCTGCTATATTCAAATGACAAAGAGCCTCAAGCACACATCACAGGCACCCATTCCGGTGCCACACAGAGCCCCTTTGCAACGCCAGAGATCATCTGGCATGTCAGAAAGCCACAGTTTGATATCGCAGAGTCTCATTGTGATGTCTTTGAGGTGCATTGTGAAGATATTGATCCTTTCATAGACTTAACAGAGCACCGATTTTAGAATCTGTGTACCTCATTTGGAGGCCACAGAGCCCAATTGTGACATCAGAGAGCCCCATTAAGGAATAACAATGCTCCATTTTGAAGTCACAAACCCCACTGTGATTTCACAGAGCATTACTGTGATGTCACAGAGCACCGTTTTTGGAATTGGCACACCTCATTCAGAGGCAGAGATCTAGGAAACCCAAAATTCCAGTGTTAGCACTGGAAACCTCTGGAGAGGACAAGGTGAAACTGAAATGTATTGTTAGTACTTTATGTACTGATGAGAGTTTGGAAAATGAACAGTTTGAGGATGCAGGCTGAGGAAGGCAAAGATGAGCAAGATGTAACAGGGTTTGTCAGAACCAAAGAGGGTGAGCAATATGAAGAAAAAGACTAATTGAGAAACAGAGATAGTAAAGAAATTAGGAATAGGAACAGCTGTTACTGTTGCAGTGCTAGAGTCCAGTCGTAGGACCCAGAGGTCCCCTTAGAAAGAGGGGGAGGAGCCTGGAAGAACGCATGGAGGGTTCCACCCCTGCTGGACTGCGAGCAGTGTGCAAACTGCAGGGAAATGAGACATTGGTGGAGAAATCCAACCGGCTCTTATTGCAAAAAAAGCTGAATGAACCTGAGAAGTTATTCCTAGCAAATCCACTAGTTAAATTGCAGCTAGGAGAGCAGGATAAAGAGGTTTATTTTCTGGTGGGTACGGGTGCCTCTTACCACCCATAGATGATTTTGCAACAGTAGTAGGAGCTACTGCCCAACAAGAAAGACTTACCTTTTGGGATCAACTAAATATGAGCTGAGAAAATAAGTAGGAATACGTAAATTCTTGTACATGCCATGTTGTCCAAAACCGTTACTCTGGCAAGACTTATTAGAACAAATGGATGCAGAGATTAAATTCAATAAAACTGGAGCTAAGGGTCAAACAATATTAACTGATTGAAAATTGTATGTCTGGCTTTAACACAAACTGGGAAAAACAATGGTGTACCCCCAGAAGTTACAGAAATCTTAAATAAAGTATGCTTAGTAGTGTGGGTACCAGGGATACCTGGTAGAGACAAAATGCAGCCCTAAGTTAAAAGCAAGAGCTAGGGCTAGCCCAGTCAGGGTAAAGCAGTGCCCTTTGAGGATATGCAACTGTAGAAGGATAAAAGAAAATAGATAACTTTTGGATTTTGGATTACTAATTGAATGTGAATCCAAATACAATACTCCAATCTTGCCAATGAAAAATTGGATAGCAAGTGCTATAGTTTGGTACAAGATTGGAGGACAAGTAATAGAATTGTTGAATGTATACACTCCGTGGCGGCAAATCCATACACTTTAGTAACTAAGTTAGGGAATGAGTAGGTGGAGTTTACCTTCTGGATTTGAAGGATGCCTTTTCTGCCTAGTTTGGCTAAAGGAAGCTTAAGGTTATTTGCCATTGAATAGGAGAGCCCCAGTTCGGGACAAAAAAGACTCAGTTAACCTGGACAGTGTTAGCCAGGTTTGTGAGAACAGCCCAATGATTTTTGAGAACTGGTCAACTCGTGAGCCTGAGATTTGGGTTCCTCCATCCCACAGTGGAACTTTACTGCAGCATGTGGATGCCACAGAAACAAAGAGGACTGTATGCAATGGACTGTGAGTGTGCTGAATTTCTTTGTTTAAATAATTATCAAGTTTCTCAACAGAAGGCACAAATAACTCAACAGCAAGTGACGTATCTGGGATAGGAGATTACAGCTGGACTTTGAACCTTAAGGACTGCCAGGAAAGAAGCCATCTGCCAAACCCCTGAGCCAAAAAGTGCCAAGGAACTTCGTACATTCTCAGGAATGACAGGAGGGTGCCCTGTGGATACACAGCTACGGACTGTTGGTAAAGCCCCTTCATGAAGTAAGAGATGGCTAGAGTGGTTGAGGGCGGTGGCTGCACCAGTGCTCAATATTCAAGAATCTGGTAAATTTATGCTAGGCCAAAGAATAACAGTTTTAATATCTGATACAGTGTCTACTGTATTGGAGGTAAAAGAGGGCATTGGCTCTCACCCCCAGAGGTTCCTGAAATACCAGGCCATCCTGGTACAGCAGGATGATGCAGAAATAACTGTAACTAATATTGTCAACCCAGCATCTTTCCTTAGCGGAACTCCTGGAGAACCAGTATTTAATGACTGCTTTGAAACAACTGCGGCTACGGACTGTTGCCAGTCGGACCTGAAAGATGAATCCTTAGAAGATGCAGAAGACACCTGGCTTACTGATGGAAGCAGTTTTGTGAGACAAGGAAACCGTAAGGCAGGATATGCAGTAACTGCTACTGACAAGGTAATCGAAGCACAACCATTACCTGTGGGGACTTTCTCTCAGAAGGCTGAAATAACTGCCTTGACAGGAGCCTGAAATATAGGGACAGATGCTAATTATGTATTTGGGATGCTACACGCTCATAGCACCATCTGAAAAGAACAAGGAATGCTCACACACAAGGAAAAACAGCATAATGTAAATCTACCAAAGAACGTGGCTATTATACATTGTAAAGAACATCAGAAAGGTAACACTGTACAGGAAACTGGAGATAAGATGGTGGATCAGGTGGCTAAATAGGTAGTTGAAGAAGGCTTTAATTCCAGACTGTAAACTTAAAGTTTCTGAACCTGAGTCAAAACCTGTAAAATATTTTAAAGAGGATAACAATCTAATTAATGATTTAGAAGGAAGAGAGCAGGCTGACAGGTGGACATGTTGTTTTGCCCTTTGGTATTTTATAGAAATTGGTTCTAAGGGAGGATAAGAAAATGCATTGGGCAAACGGACATTACAAAGTACAATCCTAGTACCAGGAAAGGGGTTCAAGTGGGCCTATTGAGAAAGAGAACCTTCCAGGGCAACATTGACAAATTGATTTCTCGAAACTCCCAAGAAAAGGGGGGTATTGATGTATGTTGGTACTAACTGATACCTTTTTGGGATGGCTAGAGATATTTCCCTGTAGGACTAATAAGGCTCAGGAAGTAACAAAAATGCTGTTACATGCTGTTAATTCCAAGGTTCGGGGCTCCTGTAGCAATCTCATCAGATCGAGGCCCACATTCTTGCCAAGGTGGTCCAACAAATAAGCACATTATTGGGAATTGATTGGCAGTTGCACACACCTTATAGACTGCAGTCATGCAGACAGGTGGAAAAAATGAATCACCTGATAAAATCACAGATAGTAAAACTTGGCCAAGAGGCTGGGAATCACTGGCCGCCAGTACTGCCTTTGGCATTTCTGAGAATTCAGACTAAACCCCAAACCAAGGAAGGATTAAGCCCACATGAGATTCTTTATGGGCGACCTTATACTGTACAAAAGGAAATCTCTATACAGGTGGGGGATAAGGTGTTGAGTGAATATATGGTCAGCTTGGTGAAGCAATTAAAGAAAATTGAACAAGCAGTATTCAGTGCCAGGGCACAAGGCCTAGATGGTCCAGTGCATGATGTATTGCCAGGCGACTATGTTTATGTTAAATCTCTCTCTTAGATTCACCTCTGGAACCAAAGTGGGAAGGATCCTACCAAATTCTCCTGACCACCCATACCACTGCTAAGGTAGAGAGACTTACACTGTGGATACGTCATACCCGCCTAAAGAAAGTATTAGGACCATAGCAAACAGCAGAAGAGAGCGGACCACTGAAAATCAGGATCCAAAAGCATGTATAAGATTTTGATAATAGTCAGTATGATTGGAGCAGTAGTCACAGCTTGGCAAGAGAATAGCTACTTAAAAATAACTGATAAAATTGGCCAGGCTCTCAACAAATCTTGTTGGATATGCACTGCCTTCCCCAGAGGGGAGGGAAAAGTGCCTGTTTATGGGATAGTGGCACTAAATTGGACTATTCCAGATTGGGTAGAGCATGGAAAGTGTAAGTTTGGGATAGAAGACAAGTCACAAAAGGGACCTAATTTTGATTTACTAGTTATTAACTTTACTAGATCTATCTTTGTAGACAGAAAAACTGATGGTAAAGGTGGGGTGGGGGTTGGATGATGGAACTTGACAGGCATAGGGTGTAGTTGGGAATATGGAAATTCTGGGGCAGTATCAGGGATCAGTGAAGCTGGAAGGTGGAACCAAGGTGAGGGGTGTGATCCTAGGATCCATAAGGAGTCACACTGGGTCTCAGATAAGAACGTACTCAGAATTGTAGAGATGGGAGCATCATTCACTCATCAGGAAAATATGGCCAAGCCATGTAAATTACCTCATGGATACTGGTGGCTATGTGGAGACGGCCAGGCACGAAAGGCATTACCTTTAAATTGGATAGGGACTTGTACTACAGGATACTTAATACCCCAGACCACGGTGCATGAGGAAATCCCTTGGGGACTCCTGAGGACCCCTTGACTTAGAACTAAGCATACATACATCCCCCTAGCTATATATAACAAAGGATACCACAGCTTTCTGAGAGCTCTTATCCCGGCTCTAGGAGTTACCCAGCTAGAAAAAGCTATAGTAAATATCTCTGCAACTCTGGAAATTGTGGAGAATGCCACAACAGATGTATTACAGGCAATCCAAGAAGAGGTATCCTCCTTATCCAAAGTAGTACTCCAAAATAGGATGGCATTAGACCTATTAACAGCCAAGGAAGGAGGGGTATGTACAATAATAAATCAGAGTTGCTGTGCTTACATCAATAAGGATTTAAGAACTGAAACAGATTTAAGGAAAATTTGGGAACAGATGAAAGTCCTGCATAGGACAAGTCAGGATGACGCCAACTGGAAGGAAGATTTATGGAACCTGCTTACTAGCTAGCTACCAAATCCAGGATGGTTAAAGCAGCTCTTCCTAGTTTGTATCATCTTAGTACTGATTGTTGGTTTTACCTGTGTGATGATAAAATGCTCTGCCTGCCTGTGCCGAAATACGAGAAAAGAATATGAGATATGGAAGAAACATGAGCTAAGGCAAAAGATGGAAAGCGAGACCTATTTTGGGACACATAGAACAGATTAGAGAATCTAGCAGGTAGAAGTCCTGCTAGATTATAGAAAAGGGGGGAATTGAAGGGCAAAATCAGGTCCCTGCAATATAGAAAGAAGGGCTTCATAGCAAGGAAAGAGAAAGCAGCTTCACAAGGTAGACATAAGGGGCAAATAGAGATAGTTTATGTAGAGAGTATTAGAAAACAAGGGATTCCAAGCACTTTCACAGGCACTAGGTCCGGAATAACAAGGAGAATGAAGGCCATAAAGATAAGGACCGGAGAACAGCTCAAAAACATTTGGCAGGGAGGTGATTAGATGTCTGAAGTGCAAGCTGAAACCAGCTCGGGGGATGTCCCCCCTTCAGGGTCAGAAGTTTGCAGTGAGGAAGACTATGAGCCTTCGTGAGGAAGACTACGATCCTTCATCATCACGACCTAATATGCACGCGCAAGGGGGGGAGGGACTGCATACTAATGGGCTCACGGGAATGTAATGAATATGTATCCGAATTCCTGTCAACTATTGTTTATGTATTAGTTTGACCTATATCTATAGCACGATTTCTCCTGACAGTGTGCGAGTTAGGTGGAGCAATCTCCGTAGCACCAGGGTGTATGTGTGTCACCAATAAACACATGCCTGCTCTATGTCCTTACTGGCTATAGGGTCTGATTTCCGCATGTCAGGACACCGCAAAAAAACCTCATTGTGACACCTGAGATCATCTGGGAAGTCAAACAGCCTTACTTTGACATCTCAGAGTCACCTTGAGATGTCACAGAGTCCTATTGTGATATCACAAAGTATCGTTTTGAAAGAAATTTTTCCCGATTCTAAGGCCGCAGAGCCCCATTGAAACATCACAGAGCCCCATGATGGAATCACAATGCCCCATTGTGACATCACAGACCCCATTGTGATTTCACAGAGCCCTATTGTGATGTCACAGAGCACCATTTCTGCAATTGATGCACCTCCTTCGGAGGACACAGAGCCCCATTGTGACATCATAGAACCTCATTATGGAATCATATCGCTCCACTGTGACATCACAGAGTATCATTATGGAATCACAATGCTCCATTGGTACGTCACAGACCCCATTGTGATGTCACAGAGTTCCATTGTGATGTCACAGATCCGCTGTATGCAGATGAAAAAGAGCCTCTAGCAGCCATCACAGACACCCATTCAAGTGCCACACAGAGCCCCTATGCAACGCCGGAGATCATCTGTCACGTCAAAGAGCCCCACATTGACATCTCAGAGTCGCATTGTGATGCCACCAAGCCCCATTCTGACGACTCAGACCACCGTTTTTTGAATCGGCGTACCGCACTGTGAGGCCACAGAGCCCCATTGTGACATCATAGAGACCCATCATGGAATCACAATGATCCATTCTGACGTCATAGACCCCACTGAGATGCCACAGACTTCCATTGTGATGTCACAGAGCCCCTATCTTGTGATGACCAAGAGCCTCAAGCAGCCATCACAGGCACCCTATCGGGCGACACACAGAGCCCCAGTCCAAGGCCAGAGATCATCTGTCATGTCAAAGTGTCACATTTGGACATCTCAGAGTCTCCTTGTGACATCACTGAGTCCTACTGTGACATCACAGAGTAGCATTTTTGGAATCAATGTACCCCATTGGGAAGCCACATAGCTCCAGTGTGACGACTCAGAGCCCCAGTATGGAATCACAATGCTTCCCTGTGACGTCCTAGAGCTCGGTCATGTAACCAATATGCCCCATTGTGACATCACAGTCCCCACTGTGACGTCACAGAGTACCATTGAGACTTCAGAGTCCCATGATGGAATCACACTGCTCCACTGTGACATCTCAGGGCCCGATTATGAAATCACAGTGCTCCATTGTGACACCACAGACCCCATTGTGAGGTCATAGAGTTCCATTGTGATGTTACCGAGCTGTATAGTTATGACAAAGAGTTTCTGGTATTGGCATACCCGGATTCAGAGGCCGCAGAGCACCATTGTGACGTCTCAGAGCCCCATTATGGAATCACAATGCTCCATTGTGAAGTCACAGAGCCCATATCTTGCGATGACCAAGAGCCTCAAGCTGCCATCACAGGCACCCATTCGGGCACCACACAGAGCCCCATTTCAATGCCAGAGATCTTCTGTCACGTCAAAGTGCCCCTCTTTTACATCTCAAGGTGTAAGAGATTATTCTTTTATATGATTGACTCAAAGTTTTCTGAGGAACAAGTCCAGGCAAGTCCTGGGCAAAGGTAGAAAAATCTTTTGTCTTGAGGACACTGATGGACAGGTCCTGGCTAAGGATTGTGAAATCCTCTAAGGAGCACAGATGGACAAGGCCAGGGGCAACAAGAGAGAGATAAGCTGCTTCTAATGGCCGGGAAACGGTCTTTTTGTGTGGACCTATCTCGAGGAAGATGGCCATCTCAGGAGGTATGCACATGACTCTTGCTCAAGCACCCAGGGATGTCACATAGGCAGGAGAAAATGGAGGATAAAAGAGGGTCCAACAACCACGGCGATGTGGAGGCTGATCTCTCACCACGACAGACTTGAGGGGTTCTCTGCCATCTGATCCTTCACCACAACTGAGAGGCTGATCTCTCGTGATCGCTCACCACGACTCGAGCTTTCTGCCTTCAGATCCTTCTCTACAGACTGTATGCTGACGGACTTCCCTGGGCCTGCTACCTGAGACCTGCTGCTTCCTCCCTGACTTAATCTGTGGCTTCTTCCTGGACCCACCCAATACCTGCACCCTCTCGTTGCCCAAGACCGGCCTCGCTGCTCCTGCCCTTCAGCCTCGGACCGTCGGAACGTCGTGCAACGGGACTGCTGCTGGATCCTGGTGGTGACTATCCTCGCTTTACGCAATTCTTGCTTCTTTCTATCTTTTCTATAGCTCGCCTTCCCTTCCCCATCACCCCAATCCGTAATAGTGTCCGTCCTCCCCTTTCTTCATCTCCCTTATTAACATTTGTAATAAACTGGTCGGGCCAACATTTGAGCCGTTGTTTCTTAATCTCACTCCGGGCATACATATTTCAAAGAACCTCCTCTCCCTCCTATAAATTGGAGCGAGACACAAGGTCACCTTGTTATATCACTGAGACGCATTGTTACGGCATTGAGTCACACTGTGACATCCCAGAGCACAGGTTATGGAATTGATTTACCCCATTTTGAGGTCACAAAGCCCCATTATGGAATCAAAATGCTCTGCTGTGATGTCACAGAGACCTGTTATGGAATCGCAATACTCCATTCTGACGTCACTGTGTTCCTGTTCATGGTGCTCTGAGTTCCACTGTGACGTCACAGAGCACCTTTTTTTAATCGGTGTACCCCATTGTGAGGTAACAGAGCCTCATTGTGACGTCACAGACCCCATTGTGACGTCCCAAATCACAGTATTTGGAATTGGTGTGCCTCATTGTGAAGCCACAGAGTCCCATTGTGACTTCGTGGAGCCTTATTATGGAATCACAGTGCTCTATGGTGAAGTCACAGACCCCATTGTGATGTCACAGATTTCCATTGTGACATCACAGAGCCCCTATCTTTTGATGACCAAGAGCCTGAAGCAGCCATCACAGGCATCCATTCAGGCACCAGAGCCCCATTGCAATGCCAGAGATCTGTCACGTCAACGAGTCCCACCTTGACATCTCAGAGTCACCTTGAGACGTCAGTGAACCGCATTGTGACGTCATAGAGCCCCATTGTGACGTCACAGAGCCATATTATGGAATCACAAAACTCCTTTGTGACGTCACAGACCCCATTGTGATGTCACAGAATTACATTGTGCCGTATCAAAGCTCCAATCTTGTGATGACAAACAGCCTCAAGCAGCCATCACAGGCACCCATTCGGGCGCCACACAGAGCCCCATTGCAACGCCAGAGATCATCTGTCACGTCAAAGAGCCCCACCTTGACATCTCAGAGTCATATTCTGTCATCACAGAGCCCTATAGTGATGTCACAGAGCACCGCTTTTGTAATCGGTGCTCTCCATTGTGAGGTTATAGAGCCCCACTGTGACATCACAGAGTCTCATTATGGAATCACAATGCTGCATTATGACATCGCAGTGTTCCATTGTGACATCACAAAAACCCCGTATTGTGATGCCATGCAGCCTCTTTCTCACATCACTGAGCACATTTGAACATCAAAAAAAAACCTCATTGTGACACCTGAGATCATCTGTGAAGTCAAACATCCCTACTTGGTCATCACACGGCCGCCTTGGGACATCATATAGCACATTGGGACATCACAGAGCACTGTTGTGACGTCACAAATTCACACAGAATCACAGAATGGCCTGGGTTGGAAGGAATCTGAAGGATCATGAATCCCCAACCCCCCTGCCGGGCAGGGACACCAACCTCCCCATTTACTAGACCAGGTTGCCCAGGGGCTCATCCAACCTGGCCTTGAACACCTCCAGGGATGGGGCATCCACAACCTCTCTGGGCAGCCCATTCCAGCACCTCACCGCTCTCCTGGCAAAGAATTTCCCCCTCACATCCAACGTAAATCTTCTCTTTCAACTTAAAACCGTTCCCCTTGTCCTGCTGTTATCTACCCTTTCAAAGAGTTTACTCCCTTCCTGTTTCTAGACTCCCTCTGGTACTGAAAGGCTGCAATGAGGTCACCCCGCAGCATTCTTTTCTCCAGGCTGAATAAGCCCAGCTCCCTCAGCCTGTCCTTGTAGAGGAGGTAGGTGCTCCAGCCCCCTGATCATCTTTGTGGTCTTTCTCTGGACCCTGTCCAACAGCTCTCTGTCTTTCTTGTACTGGGGGCTCCATACCTGGATGCAGTACCCCAGATGGGGCCTCATGAGCAGAGTAGAGAGGGACAACCACCTCCCTGTCCCTGATGGCCACCTCTCTCATGATGTAGCCAAGGATACCGTTTGCTTTCCGAGCTGCAAGAGCACAGTGCTGGCTCATGTTAAGTTTGTCATCCATCAGGACCCCCAGGTCCTTCTCTGCAGAGCTGCTCTCAAGGACTGCTCCTTCCAGTCTGTATAGATGCCTGGGGTTCCTCCAGCCCAAGTGCAAAACCCTGCACTTCGCCGTGTTGAACCTCATTAGGTTTACCCGGCCCCACCTTTCAAGTCTGTCAAGGTCCCTCTGAATGGCATCCCTTCCTTCCTCCATGTCAACCACACCACTCAGCTTGGTGTCGCCAGCAAATTTGCTGAGGGTGCACTCAATTCCATCGTCAGTGTCATTGACAAAGATGTTAAAGAGCACCGGTCCCAAGACCGACTCCTGGAGGACTCCGCTCATTACTGGCCTCCACCTGGACACAGAACCATTGATCACCACCTGATCAATGTCTGCGGCCTTTCAACCAATTTCTTATCCAACAAGTGATCCACCCATCAAATCTACATCCCTCCAATTTGGAGATAAGGATGTGGTGAGGGACCATGTCAAAGGCCTTGGTCAAGTCCAGGTAAATGACACCGGTCGCCTTCCCCTCATCCACCAATGCCGTCACTCCATCATAGAAGGCCACAAGATTGGTTAAGCATGACCTTCCCCTGGTGAAGCTGTGCTGGCTGTCTCAGATCACACGCACATGCCTCATGTGATTGAGCATGTCATCCAGGAGGATCTGTTCCATGATCTTCCCAGGCACAGAGGTGAGACTCACCGGCTTGTAGTTCCCCGGGTCCTCCTTGCTCCCTTTCTTGTAAAAGGGAGTGACGTAACCCTTCCTCCTGTCAACTGGTACCTCGCCTGACAGCCATGACTTCTCAAATACCATGGTGTCACGGAGTTACCTAGATAGATCTGTGCCCGTGACAGGGGGCCGGTAGGCTTGTGGGCCCCCCTCCCCTTCACTTCCCAAGAAAAACGAAGCGGTGGCAACAATCTAAGAAGGAGAACTTATTTTACTAACTATGATGTTGAGATGCAAGATGACACGATACAATACAATCTAATTGGGAGTAAGTATAATAAACCAAATGGAATGAGGGAGAGAGAGCGAAAGAGCGATAGAGAGGGAGAGAGAGAGAGAGTGAGAGAGTTTCCGAAACCGAAAGCCTTACTTGATGAAGGCGCCCGGCTTGGAAAGCACACCCACTCCTCTCCCAGCAGCAAGCGAAAGTGAAGAAGCACCGTGCGCAACCAGATGACGTATCTTCCGTGATGTGTCTTCCTTCTCTGACCGTGAGGTCCTCTGGGATACGTAGTTCTTCTCTTTTGTCCATGATGTTATGATGTGGAATACCAATAGCGAAGTTACAAAACCATGACATTCCACCCCTTATTCTACATCATTATATCATGCTTAATACATATACATAGAACTACTGACTGCACTCCCCCAACATCAAATTCCCTTGTGGTACACATTGAACATCCCCATCTTTCTGCATCACCCACCAAGTGGAGCCAGGTCCCTGGGCAAAAACAGTTCCACGGAGAGGTCTGCCCTTTCCAGAGGCTGGAAGGACCCAAACTGCTTTTCCCAACATGCTCTTTACATGCACTACAGGGACCTTATCTCCCTCTACAGTATGTAGGGAGCTGGAATGGGTAGGACCATCACGATTGATAGATCCCCTGGTGTTGACCAACCAGGTGGCTTCTGCCAGATGCTTCTCCCAGTGCTTAAATGTTCCACCGCCCATTGCCTTCAGCATAGTTTTTAACAACCCATTGTATCGTTCAATCTTACCAGAAGCTGGTGCGTGATAGGGAATATGATAAATCCATTCAATGCCATGTTCTTTGGCCCAAGTATTTATAAGAGAATTTTTAAAATGAGTCCCATTATCTGATTCAATTCTTTCTGGGGTGCCATGTCGCCACAGAACTTGTTTCTCCAGACCTAATATGGTATTTCTGGCGGTAGCATGGGGTACTGCATATGTTTCAAGCCACCCAGTGGTCGCTTCCACCATGGTGAGCACATAACGCTTACCATTGCAGGATCGTGGCAAGGTGATATAGTCAATCTGCCACGCCTCCCCATATTTATACTTTTGCCATCGCCCTTCCTCCCAGAGAGGTTTCATCCTCTTGGCTTGTTTGATTATGGCGCATGTTTCACAGTCATGAATAACTTGTGCAATAGCATCCATAGTTAAGTCCACCCCTCGGTCTCTAGCCCACTTATACGTTGCATCTCTCCCTTGATGGCCCGAGGTCTCATGGGCCCACCGAGCTAGAAATAATTCACCCTTGTTCTGCCAGTCCAAGTCTATTTGAGCCACCTCAATTTTGGCTGCCTGATCTACGTGATGGTTATTTTTCTGTTCTTCCGTAGCCCGACTCTTGGGCACATGAGCATCTACGTGGCGCACCTTTACCACCATATTCTTTATTCGGGCAGCAATGTCTTTCCACAGTTCAGCAGACCAAATAGGTTTACCTCTCCGTTGCCAGTTATTTTGCTCCCACTGCTGTAACCACCCCCATAAGGCATTCGCCACCATCCATGAATCAGTATAAAGAAAAAGCATTGGCCACCCCTCCCGTTCAGCGACATCTAAGGCTAGTTGGACAGCCTTGACCTCTGCAAACTGACTTGATTCTCCTTTTCCTTCAGTGGCCTCTGCAACTTGTCGTGTGGGGCTCCACACAGCAGCTTTCCATCTGCGAAGCTTCCCCACAATACGACACGATCTATCTGTGAACAGGGCATATTTCTTTTCATTTCTGGTAGTTCATTATATGGTGGGGCCTCTTTGGCACGTGATACCTCTTCTCCTGGTGATGTTTCAAACTTTTTACCTTCAGGCCAGTCCATGATCACCTCTAAGATTCCTGGACAACTGAAGTTCCCCATTCGAGCTTGTTGTGTAATCAGTGCAATCCACTTGCTCCAAGTGGCATCAGTAGCATGATGGGTGGAGGGAATCTTTCCTTTAAACATCCAGTTCAGCACTGGCAGTCGAGGTGCCAGGAGGAGCTGCGTCTCAGTACCGACTACTTCGGAAGCAGCCCTAACCCCCTCATACGCGGCTAAGATTTCCTTCTCAGTTGGGGTGTAGCACTCTTCAGACCCCCTGTATGCTCGACTCCAGAATCCCAGGGGTCTCCCCTGAGGTTCTTTGCCACAAGCTCCAGGTGGGACCTTTCTCTCCAGCAGCAGTGTAGAGGATGTTCTTTACATCCTGTCCCGTCCGTACTGGCCCCAGAGCCACGGCACGGGCTATCTCATGTTTGATCTGCTCAAAAGCCTGCTGCTGTTCAGGACCCCATGTAAAATCATTCTTCTTCCGCGTCACTTGATACAGGGGGCTTACAATAAGGCTATAGTTTGGAACATGCATCCTCCAAAAGCCCACTACACCCAGAAAAGATTGTGTCTCTTTCTTATTAATGGGTGGAGACATGGCAGTGATTTTGTCAATCACATCTGCTGGGATGTTACGGCGCCCATCTTGCCACTTTATACCTAGGAACTGAATCTCCTGGGCAGGTCCTTTCACTTTGCTTCGCTTAATAGCAAAACCAGCTTGCAGAAGAATTTGGATTATTTGCTCTCCTTTCTTAAAAACATCTTCTGCTGTATCGCCCCACACAACAATATCATCAATGTATTGCAGATGCTCAGGAGCACTGCCCTGTTCCAATACAGTTTGGATTAATCAGTGGCAAATGGTTGGGCTGTGTTTCCACCCCTGGGGCAAACGGTTCCAAGTATACTGAATGCCCCTCCAGGTGAAGGCGAACTGTGGCCTGCACTCTCTGGCCAGAGGAATGGAAAAGAAGGCATTAGCGATGTCAATGGTGGCATACCACTTGGCTGCTTTTGACTCCAATTCATATTGGAGTTCTAGCATGTCCGGCACAGCAGCACTCAGCGGGGGTGTGACTTCATTCAGGCCACGGTAGTCTACCGTCAGCCTCCATTCTCCACTGGCTTTACGCACTGGCCATATGGGGCTGTTAAAAGGTGAATGGGTTCTGCTGATCACTCCTTGACTTTCTAGTTGACGAATCAACTTATGAATAGGGAGCAAGGAATCCCTGTTGGTTCGATACTGCCGTCTATGCACTGCTTTTGTGGCAATTGGTACCTGCTGCTCTTTTACTTGCAGCAACTCCACAGCAGACGGATCTTCTGACAGGCCAGGCAAAACAGATAGCTGCTTAATGTTGTCTGTATCTACAGCTGCTATTCCAAAGGCCCATCGATACCCCTTAGGATCCTTGAAATGCCCCCTTCTGAGGTAATCAATACCCAGTATGCATGGAGCCCCTGGGCCAGTCACAATAGGGTGCTTTTGCCAGTCTTTACCAGTGAGTCTTATTTTGGCCTCCAACACAGTCAGTTCTTGAGAACCCCCAGTCACTCCAGAAATATGGACTGATTCTGTCCCTTCATGATTTGAGGGCATTAGAGTGCACTGTGCACCGGTATCCACCAATGCCTTATATTTCTGTGGTTCTGATGTGCCAGGCCATCGGATCCACACAGTCCAATAAACTCTGTTATCCCTCTCCCTCCCCTGACTGAGGGCAGGGCCCCTCTATTCATTACCTGTGGTAACTGGAGCAACTACACTGGTGGTTGGTCTGTTCTGTAATTCTCTCACCCGTGCTCGCAGTACGGGAGTATCTTGATCATGCCACTTCCTCATATCTTCTCCATGGTCACGGAGATAACGCCACAAGGCAACACGCGAAGCCGTCCTGTTGTTGTTTCTCACTCGAGCAGGAAAGCGTTTGCCTTCGGTAGCTGAAATTTTTGATGTTACAGGTGAGGAGGGGGATCCATCTTCTTTAATTAATTGGATTTTCATTAGTTTGATAAGCTCTTTCATTAGGCCCCTTTGCTTATCTTGATCGTCGTCAAACGTTTCCGATACTATTACGGGTTCTACAGGTTCATCACGATTAATCAATAGGGACATCTGCTCTTCTACATCACCCAGTCTGTTTGCTAACTCTGTGACGGCTGAAATGGAAACGTGGGTTGGGGGTAGATGCTGCTCATAGTTTTGGAGTGTAAGAATCAATTCGAAGACTAGGGGTCTTCTCTGTTGGTCCTCGTATCTGTGGAATGTGGCTAATAGTGTGGGGGCGTATCTGTCTGGTGCTGCTCTCGTAAGTTTTTGCCATATTTCAGGTGTTGTCCTCACTCTCTCCGGATCATGGTTTTGGCGTGGATCATTAGGAACAAAATTAGACTCATATAACATTTCCACCAGGGCAATTTCCCTCAAATACTGGATACCTTTCTCAATTGTATTCCACGTTTTCTTTGCAGGCTGCACAAGTTCTTTGTAGGGATACCTTTCCTTCACAGCTATTAATATTCGGTCCCAGAGGGTTGCAGCTTCATCCAAACATCTACTAATTGCTCTGTCGATGGATTTGTCTCCGGCAATGTCTCCTAATTGGCGTGCTTCATTACCATCTAGAGACAAGCTACTGGCCCCACTATCCCAACAACGAAGCAACCAGGTGACAACAGTTTCATTCGGGCGTCGTTCAAATTCCTTTCTTGAGCTTAGGATCTCAGACATCTTGAGAGGTCGACGAACAGTAATAGAGATCTCCTCTTCATCGCTGTCCTCTTCGTGCCTCTTAGTTTTTGCTTTTGCTTTTCTTGGTTCTGAGGAAGTCCCCTCACCTGGATCTTCCTCTACCACCTCCTCTTCCACTTCCTCTTCTTCTTCTTCTTCCTTTTTTTGCTCTAGACGCGAGGACACCCGCTTCCATTTCTTGCCTTCTACAGGGGCTACTGACACTGTTACTGGTGTCTGTTGTGACTGATCAGGTCTGACTTGGAGATTTCCCCCTTCGGCTTGCACCTCCGCTCGGAAACTGTCTCTCTCCAGAACAGTACTATACAGGGCGCGGTAGGCACAAGCCAAGCCCCAGATGAGCCGTGCCTCCTTTGATCTATCTAAGCCGCACTGCCCCTGACTCAAATGCTGGCTCAGTTTCTCGGGATCCCACAGATGTTCAGGGGTGAAATCCCATGGCACGGCGGGTCCCCACGGTTCTAAGATTCTTCCTAAACCTTTCCATATTCCTTGCCAGTCATCATTCTCTGGTCTTGGAGGAGGCTCCTTCCACTTAGCACGAATGAAGAGGAATATATTCAAAGATATCGATAATATGCACGAAAATATGAGCACTGACTCGGTATTCGAAAAATGTTCAACAAACTGAGAGGGAAGCCTAGAAACTGGTTCGAAGGTCTCAAAATTCAAATTATACCACATTGCATAAAGCCACCAGGCAGGTGCCTCTATCAGGGCCCTTACTTGGTTGTATATGAATACAACTCCACAGCAAGACATGAAAAGGTTAATTATAGACCAGTAACTTGCAAGGAACATGATAGCTTTTAATCCCATATACAGTGCTTTGACAATACAGAGCAACCTCATAGTTGATAACTGCTAACGTAAGGGGGGGGTGAAGAGAAGGAGAAAAAAAAAAGAAAAAAAAAACAAACGGGAACCACTCGGTACAGTGTCTGGAGTTTGGCGGACTGCCCAGGCTACAATCTAATCTATGAAGGTCACACCAGCACCAGCAGTTAATTATTCTTTTTTCTTGGTGGGGGGGGGGGGGGGGGGTCCCCTGTTTCCCTTTTCCGGAGGCGCAGATTTTACAAAAGATCCCTCTGCCCCACTAGTCACGGAACCGGGCCAGACCAGCCCATAAACCATCAACATTTTTGGTGGAGAATGCGGGCAAAAGCTGCTTTTTAGCTTTTTAGAACAAATCTCTATCTGCTCTCGGAGAGCTTTGTTGGGAAAGTTTTTCTCTTTCATAGGGTCTCACTGAAAACTTGACCTTGAAAGTCCAGGCAGACTGACAGTATTTTGAAATATTTTGTAAACTTTGAGCACTGTTATGTTACTTTAGTAAAGAGGAAGGAAAAAAAAAAAAAAGATTCTGCTTTCTGTTTTAAACCAGTTTGTAGAGAGAGCTGCTAATTTCACAGAATTTGTGATTTTGAAGCAGGTTCCCAGTCTCTCTTGCAAATCCTTTATGGATTGTTTGAGTGCTCATCTGATCACATTGTTAATCTCCCTGAATGCACTGTTCGTCATTATATTTCACTCAGTATCTGGATTTATAATATTCTGAAGAAGTCCCCTCCAAAACCAGAGAATACTGAGTGGCAGGGTGTGTGGAGAGACTTGGGAGAGACTTTGGAGTGATGGACATGTTTGGTGTCATGGAACTTTACTCCTGAACACCAAAAAGATCCTGAGAGCCTAAACAGATATTTGAGACAGGGATGTTGTGACTTAGGCAGATCTGAGGAGGCACAAATGATTTGGGGCCTGACTAATGCTTATCGGGCCTTATTTAATGCTATCTCACAGAGGGAGATAATTTCTGAATTTGAGAGGGAGAATGTTCATGCTGAAAGAGAAAGTCTCCAGGAGACAGTATTAGATGAGCGAGAGAGTCTTCATGCTGAAAAGGAGAGTTTCCAGGAGAGAGTCCAAGCTGCGAGGGAGAATCTTCAGGCCCAGAAAGAGTGTCTCCTAGTTGAGAAACAGAGTCTTCAAATCCAAAGAGAGAATCTTCAGTCTGAGAGAGATGCCCTCCAGTCCAAAAGAGACACCCTCATAATTGAACTAGACAGATTCCGAGCTGAGCTGGAGAGTAAGAGCATCGGGACTGACCAACCTGATTAACCACAAGAGGCACCAGAATCAATGTCAGTTGCCCCTGTAAGAGGATGGAAAACAAAATGAATTTCAACTCAATTAGAACAGAAGGAAGAGGAGGAAAGTGGTCCAGAGGAGCAGCTCCAAGTTCTAGGGGAGCCACTCCTGAGTTCAGGGGAGGGCCCCTCAATAAGATCACGGTCACCAACGCCCAGGAGAGTAACAAGAAGTCCTGAAAGAGCAGGAGGTGAACGAGACATCACTACCATTACTGATAGCTCTTTGAAAATGAACGAAATTCGTGGTCTGAGAAAAGACTTCACACGCCACCCAGATGAGCCTATTGTCACCTGGTTACTTCGATGTTGGGACAGTGGGGCCAACAGTGTGTTGCTAGATAGTAGAGAGGCTCGTCAGCTCAGTGGCATTGCTAGGGACTCAGTCATTGACAGAGGTATTAGCACATGCCAGAACCAGGCCTTCGCCCTCTGGAAGCGGATGCTGTTGGCTGTGAAAGAGAGATACCCCTTCAAAGATGACCTGATGTCTGAGAAAAGGAAATGGATTGATACGGAAAAAGGCATCCATTATTTGAGAGAACACGCCATGATGGAAATGTTACATAGCCCCACTTTCATTCCTGACGAGCCTGACCAAGAGCATGATCCTGAGAATGTCAGGTGTGCACCACATATGTGGCGTATATTCACAAAGACTGCACCAGAGAAGTATGCCAAAACATTTGCAGCAATGTATGACAGAGGGGGAGAAAGACCATTTATAAATGATCTGATTAATAAACTCCAAGATTTTGAGTTACATTTAATCCCTCTACGCCAACCTGCATTATCCAGTGTCTCAGCTATTAGACTGGCTTTCAACAGGAGACGTCCTTCTGTTCAAGCAAGTGACAACAGTAAGACTAGGTTGCGTTTTGCCTTGTGGAATTACCTGCATGACCATGGAGAAGATATGAAGAAGTGGCATAAGAAACCCACTTCTGCTCTTCAAGCACAGATAAAAGAATCAGAAGATAGATCAACCACCAAGGTGAATTTCTTCAAAAAGGTGGTTGCTCCAGTTGATGCGGGACACGGCAATAGTCAGGAGGACAATGGAGGTAACAAATAGAGGGACCCTTTGGAACATCACCAGGAGAGGAGGTATCACGTGCTAAAGAAGCCCCACCATACAATGAACTACCAGAAAATGAAAGGAAATATGCCCTGTTCACAGATGGATCGTGTCGTATTGTGGGGAAGCATCGCAGATGGAAAGCTGCTGTGTGGAGCCCCACACGACAAGTTGCAGAGGCCACTGAAGGTAAAGGAGAATCAAGTCCGTTCGCAGAGGTAAAGGCTATCCAACTGGCCTTAGACGTTGCTGAACGGGAGAGGTGGCCAATGCTTTTTCTTTATACTGACTCATGGATGGTGGCGAATGCCTTATGGGGGTGGTTACAGCAGTGGGAGCAAAATAACTGGCAAAGGAGGGGTAAACCTGTTTGGGCTGCTGAACTGTGGAAAGACATTACTGCCCAAATAAAGAATATGGTTGTAAATATGGTTGCGCCATGTAGATGCTCGTGTGCCCAAGAATCGGGCTACTGAAGAACAGCAAAACAACCATCACGTAGATCGAGCCGCCAAAATTGAGGTGGCTCAAATAGACTTGGACTGGTAGAATAAGAGTGAATTATTTCTAGCTCGGTGGGCCCATGAAACTTCCGGTCATCAAGGAAGGGATGCAACATATAAGTGGGCTAGAGACCGAGGGGTGGACTTAACTATGGACGCTATTGCACAGGTTGTTCATGACTGTGTAACGTGTGCCATAATTAAACAAGCCAAGAGAATGAAACCTCTCTGGGAGGAAGGGCGATGGCAAAAGTATAAATATGGGGAGGCGTGGCAGGCTGATTATATCACCTTGCCAAGATCTCGCAATGGTAAGCGTTATGTGCTTACCATGGTGGAAGCGACCACTGGGTGGCTTGAAACATATGCAGTACCCCATGCTACCGCCCGAAACACCTTATTAGGCCTCACGAAACAAGTTCTCTGGCGACATGGTACCCCAGAGAGAGTCGAATCAGATAATGGGACTCATTTCAAAAATTCCCTTGTAAATACTTGGGCCAAAGATCATGGCGTTGAGTGGATTTATCATATTCCCTATCACGCACCAGCTTCTGGTAAAATTGAATGATACAACGGGTTGTTAAAAACCATGTTGAAAGCAATGGGTGGCGGAACATTTAAGCATTGGGAGAAGCATTTGTCCAAAGCCACCTGGTTGGTGAATACTCAAGGATCTATCAATCGTGATGGTCCTGCCAGCTCCCTACATACTGCAAAGGGAGATAAGGTCCCTGTAATACATGTAAAGAACATGTTGGGAAAAGCAGTTTGGGTCCTTCCAGCTTCTGGGAAGGGCAAACCTCTTCGTGGGACTGTTTTTGCCCAGGGACCTGGGTGCACTTGGTGGGTGATGCAGAAAAATGGGGATGTTCAGTGTGTGCCACAAGGGAATTTGATGATGGGAGAACGGAATGAGTAATTCCAAGTATATGTACATGTGTTCAATGTTTGATAATTGATTATAATTATGTTTGTTTGTATATATTAAGCATGCTGTAATGATGTAGAATAAGGGGTGGAGTGTCATGGTTTTATGATTTTTGGTTGTCAGTATTCCACATCACAACATCATGCAGTGTACTGGGAGTTAAAGAGCAAATGCTTTAATTCCAGGTACCTGTCTGGAAGAGAAGAACAACTATGGTCCCCAAGAGCCTTTTCGAGTACTGTTATCATTCCTGCTCAAGGGAACAGATATAAGGGCGCAGGTCATCTGACTCAGCCCTCTTCTCATCTCACCGTGTTCCCCGTCGGATCGGCTCACTGCTGCTGCTCCCGATTGCACGCAAGGCTTCAGTATAAGCATAAGGCCTTTGGCTCTCGGACAACCTTTCTCTCAATTATTGTTGATTTATATTGTATTATAGTGTGTTAGCTTACATTCTGATACTATATTTAGTAAATTAGTTTGTTTCTCCTCAGATCGTTGCCGCTGTTTTCAATTATTTTGGGGTCCCCTGTTTCCCTTCCTGTAGGCGCGGATTTTGCGAAATCCCTCCGCCCCACTAATCACGGAACCAGGCCGGACCAGCCCTTAAACTGTCAACATATATTACATATATTTCTGTTTGCATCCTAGCATTTGTACAACTCCAGAGTACATTATACAGTGATAAAGATCAGCATTAATGGGGAAACTTTTTTTTTTTTTTTTTTTAGGTACAAACTAAAAACCAGCTTCCACATACAGGAAGGTTATTTCACAGTAGTTATTTTGTTTTCCTCTAAAGGTACAGCACAGTGCAAGAACGTGCATATGTCAGAAGTAGCATAGTAATTTTTGTAAGTAAATATGCACTATTTACATCTCAAACAGTGTAATTAGAAGTCACAGTTCACAAGAGGTCTAAGGGAAGTAAGTTTTCATCATACTGAAATGCCATAGGTTTGGAGCTCTTAATTCTCTTAGACACCTGAGCTGACAGTTTTAGTCTCCCGTGGAGAGAAGCAGATACTGTACTCAGATAACAATATATATCTTCCTTTTTTTTTTTTTTTTTTTTTTTTTTTTCCACAGAAAATATTTAGGTTGCACTCAAGTGGCAAAACTCTAAGGCAGTATCTTCCCCTCGCGAATGATAACCTGATGCTTCCTGTTACACCAGTGAGAATGAGATCTCATTCATCAGGCAGATTCAACCCTCTTAAATCACTGTTTATTTGCTGCTCATCTGCTTCAGATAGGGACATGACACTACCACATGTCCTGTTCATCTGTGCTTTGATTTGAAGATCTTCCTTTCACTCTTGTGCCTTGAGGCAAGATATGGAGACTGGGATTCAGGAGCCTCCTTACAGGTGTCTGTTTTGTGATGCCACCTCTCTACCAGCTTCCACTGTAGGGTGGCTGTAGTCTCATAGCCCTGTGGCTTATCTCCAAGCAGATTTCTTGGACACAAGAAATGATCTGAAATGGCGCTAGCTACTAATCTGTCCTGGATCCTTCCTGCAGCTAGGGAACTTGCCTTACCATCTGGCTAAAAACACTCTTTGAGTGATACTCTGTTCTCAGGCAGGAGGAAGAAAAATGGTACTCTGATTACATGAGAACAAGACAGTACTTCCTGACATAAAATAATCCTTGTGTCAAAAATAAAAAAGCCCAGCACTATCAGTAAGCTTTGATAGAGGAAGTTAGACTACTTGAGTCCTTAAGAGGTGCCTTCCAGGTATCTCAAAAGTCTCCAGAGAATAAATCAAAATTCAAAGAGTAAAAAATGAAAGCTGGTTTAAACCTGCATTTTTGCTCTGTCAGATCCCCTACTAAGAGTGTCAAAATCTATTCTGATACTGAGGTATCCTATATAATTACTTTTTATACAGAATATGCTCTACCGTAAGGAGGTGGATGTGACTGCTGGTTTGAGACAGTGCATTAGCTGTGAGTAGGAGCTGCTGGCTGTTTTTCACAACTGGAACCCAGTCATTTGCCTCCTAGCAGTGAGCAAAATTTGCTTTTCCTTCACAGATTTTCAGGATGAGGTTCATAAGCCTACTTAAATGGCTTTGCTCAAGGATAGTTGTCAGACATACAGACAGCACGTTACTGTATTTCTATTGGATTCAATTGATCTATGGCACCACAGGCATCCTTGCTTGTTAGTATTCATCACTTTTAGTCAGATGTACTAGCAGTAAAATGTACACAAATACCCATCAAATTCTGTTGTTGTTGTTGTTGTTGTTTTTTCTCCCATTGCCTCTCAGTTTAGTTTACATGATGCAGTGGGTAGGCCTCCTGTGAAGTTCACCTCTTCCAAGCTATTGCCCATATGCAAAGAGCAGCCAAAATCTAGTACTTCTAGATCAGATTTGTCCACAAGGCACATACTTTCCTCAGAAAATCCATAATTTCTCTCATCTTATCATGAATATTTTTAAATGGCAGTTAGCATTTCACATGGTTGTATAACACTGAATCTCCCTCAACAGAAAGCAGCCCACACCTACTGCGTAGTATGAGTGTCCTCAAGCAGGAATCCAGTATCCCAGGAAATTTATCTGTCTCACAGCCTTCTTTGGTTTGTTTATCATCCACCTCTTTTCTGTTTCTTTGTGAGCTTCATGGAGCTACCTGGTTTGATTTCCCTAGAGTTTTCCTGGGTCTTTCTGGTATTTTGTGATCCTGTACTGATTAATATGAGCCTACCTATTACAGCATTTGAGTTTTACATGACAAGTTTTAAGTAGCACTTTTCTTGAAGAATGTGCGTTTTCTTGCCTTTTTTTTTTTTTTTAACTTTTCCATCCTTTTTCCTTTTCCCTCAAGTATGGTCATTTTTTTACACTCCTCAGTGCTCTCCTTTCATTCAGTCATAGTATTAGTGCTGAGGGTCTCTATAACTATTTGGGTAATGAGAAAAGCATACCATCTGAGTATTAAATTACACACAGAACAAATACTTTTCTGATCTTCTGACTCTAAATATTTTCCTTTAATGAGTTTTAGAATTCTGGATTGCAGATTTTATGGGAAGCCTTTTTAGCATAAATTGCTTGTGTTGTACCTTATAGATACAAATATGTGAGTACTCAAAGAGTCTGAACTAACTTTTGCTGAGATACACGAAGATGGTATTTCTTGGTTGAAGGTAAGGTAGTGAGTGGTATAGAAAAACAAGAAACTTACTGAATGTTCTTTTTTGCTCATCTATTTGTTTAGTTACTCTTCTGAAATGTATGTATTTTCCATTGGTGAGTTGTCATCAGTTTCAGTTAGCTGAGGAACTAATTTATGTTGCCTAAGATAGGAAATGATTACAGGTTGCATGTGCTGTCAGTTACACATGGTGCACCTAAGAGAGAAAGTGCCAGTTACTTCAATTCATCCACTTCCGGTGAAAAAAAAACGTTGTTGTTGTTAATGTTTACAAAAATAACAATGTGCATTGTAATGTCTCAGGTTAGCAGATGTACTCAGTCACTGCAATTACAAAGGAAAATATAACTTTCTGAGCAGACAAAACACTGCCTGTCAAAAGCAGTGGATTGTGGCTGACTTTCAGTAAAAGTTACAAAGAACTTACATGATTTGGACTTGCATGAATTCTTCAGTTTATCCTGGTACAAACACATCATTATTGAAGAGGCATTTGATAAAATATAGCCCTGGAAACCTCTAATTGATAAGATAAATTGTCTTCAACAGAATGATTAATAATGGAAAATCTGCAACTGATGACAGGTTTTATTTATTTATTTATTTTTCTCAGACTTGCAAAGAAAGTCAAGATCACACCCTCTGCTTTTTGGAGATAGTTACCTGTGGTATTTAATTGCTGATGTGTTTACAACCAACAAAACTATCTGGAAACAATACGAGCACAGTTATGACATAAACCAGCAGAGAAGATAATTGTATTCAGAATCTTTTCTTTAATGTGTACAGTACAGGCTTGACTGCCTTTTTTTTTTTTTTTTTTTTTTTTTTTTCCCGAGCTATCACTGATTAAAAGATCAGTTGAAAGACTGAAAGAAGAAATATCAAAGAAGCCTTATAGTTTGGACAACTTTTAGTGGAGACGGAAACACTGAAGTCTAGACAATATGAATTCCATAATGCAGGTTTATTAAAAGACCTTCTCAAGAAAAACAGATTTTCTTTTCTATTCCTTCTCATAGAAAACGGACAGTTTATCAAAGATAGACTATCATTAAACATCGATCTAGTATCTAAACAGTGCCAATCTAGAGAACTTCCTTTAAATACAATTTAATTTGAATTTACATGTTTATTTAGATTAATTGCCAGCCACTTATTTAGCTAGTATATATTTACATCTTTCAGTTCTGAACTATTCTAAAATTGCTTCAAATCAAATTGCTAAGTTGGATTCATGTATTACTTCCTATCAAAATGAGAAAATAATAGGCTTTTATCCAGTATACTGAACATGCTGATCTTCCTTTCCATTTCCAGGTATGCATTCACTGAAGTTGATGGAAATGGTGAACTTCATAGAATCATACAATATCCCAAGTTGGAAGGGACCAACAAAGATCATTTATTTGCTCCCAGTTTATATTGGTGCGATGGAAGGAGGCAATCAAAATGTATGTAGATCAAAAATGAAGTAAAGCCAGTAATGCATGACATTCAGGAAGGACTGAAGACTTCATTCTCCACTTTGAATAATAGATACAGTATTTCCATGCATATTTAATATATATATACATATGCTTGCTCCATGAAGATCTCAAAGCCACTGAGATTTATCACTTCTTATTTTTCTTAGCATTAGTGCTCTCACTTCTGTTTGATATTCTGTCTTCTTTGATAGGATTGCAGTTTTTACAAAAGAAAAGGCAATCAAGTTCAGATCCATGAGTCTAGTATCTACAGTCAAATGAATTACATATATTTACCCCAGGCGAATCTAAAGCCTGTGCTAATTTTCTAGACCAGTTTTAAGATAATTTAGTATTTTCAAGCAGAATTTAAAATTTGATTAGGTGTTCATATTAAAAAAAAAAAGAAAAAGAAATCTGCATTTAAAATACTAAAAATAATCATTTTTCATTATTTGACTCATATCTTTTCTACCAGTGACACTGATATGTGCTCTAATGCCCCCAAATATGCTCCAAACTGGCATATTCTGAAACATTTATTTGATAGGACTTCTAGAATGAATTGCATTCCTCCAAAATCCTCTCTCTAGTTGTTTACGTTTCCAATGCTTTAAGTCAGACAAGAAAATACATTAAAATCTTTTAATTTGGCAGTCAGCATGTACATGTCTTAGGGCTTGAAATACCCCTCCCATTCACTTGCATTTGCCTGAGCTTCTGAGTTTCTGAAACTCTTTCCTGAACGCTCTCTGGTCTCTTACAGATGCCAGTAAATTAAAATGCCCAGAGAACTTTCTTGGCACTCCAGTGTGATCATACAAACAGCTGAACTTGGGCAATATTCTGTACTGCTCAAATGGGCCATACCATCTACTTTCCAAACAAATCTCAGGCATGGTTAGGCAATAAAAAGTATTTTTTTCCCGAAATGTTTAGGAGTGTTGACGTGACCATCCTATGCCAGTTGGCTTCAGGGAGTGGGAGTGATGGACATGTTTCATTCATGTTTCTTTTCCTACTTCCTGTGTACTAGTCAAGACATATCAATGTGTTCTCTCTCTCACACTGCATATTCACAGACTGTTCACGTGACTTCAGGTTGGACCAGTGACAACAGACAAAATTTTGTCAAATACGTTTTCCAAAAGGTGAGATTGTAACTGAATGCCTTTTTAAGCAGTATAATATCTTCACTGTGACCACGTTTGCTCATCGTTTTAAAACATAATTAAGGTGAATGGTTGTGGGAATACAAGTAAAACTGTTCAGATCAGCAGCTGTGGAGCAAGATAAACAGCATGAGAACAAGGACATCTCTAGAAGAAAGAACGGCTCATGGCTCTGATTGGATAAGCACCCGCATGAATGGTTGAAGAGTGTAGAATGCTCTGTTGACATGTAAATGTGATGGGGAAGTTGTAGGGGCAGGTGGGAAAGATAGAAAAAGAAAACTTGTGAAGGTATATAAGTGATGTGGGAACTTGTAATAAACAATTTGGATCATTCACATGTGAGTGCATGCATCAGACGCTGCAAATAGTTGTGAAAATACATATTTAATGTACTCTGAAATTTACGTATTTTTAATCTTCATTAGCTCATTTAAATGATTTAAATTTAAATAGGTATCATGTATAGCCACAGGAAGAGTAGAAAAAAACTTTATAAAATGGAGTACATATAGCCCATTACTATTTTATCAGTTTTATACAGAAATTAACTGCTGTTTTAAACTACATGTATTGGAAAATAATCCATTCATGACATAGTCTTTACCTAACATCTCAGAAAACCTTTCACTTCTAGTTAGTGTGATAGTTATCACTCTCTGTAGGTCAGCCTATTTATGCATGCACTTTAGGATTTTACTTGACAGTAGAAGGTAGACTTTTCAAGGACACTTTGCAGCTGACAGTATAAGACATCAGTATGTCAGACTGATGTCAGCCACCTGACGACAAGTAGATACATTACCTTGTTATTGAAGGAACTTTTTTTTTTTTTTTTTTTTTTTGATCTATGTATAACTGTCTTTATACTCGTTAGGTATTTTCATCCTTTTCATCCTCACTATGTTTTTTGGAAGGCCATTCCTGAGCCTTATTCAGCTCAGAACTGGAACTGTATACAAGTAGTCAGTGATCAGTTTGTATCACCTTGCTCCCATAATAGCATTATCCTTAACGGAAACAACTATTTTTCTCCTGATAAATTCTTTTGGCTATGTGGTAAAAGGCTGTTGTAATCTCTGGGACTTCAGCTTTCTTCTTAATACACGTTATTTGAAGACTGAAATTATGAAATACACAGTTCTTGGTTTGTTTTGCCCTGAATATTTTGTATTCATTATCTTACTTAGGTACTCTAGTATCATACTGTCCATGTAGTTTGTTTAATGGTTAATTTTGTATCTAATTCAGTGGGTGATTCTACTGATCTACTAATCTTTAGTTTTCACCTTCTTTTGGCTACTTTTTATTAAAATTCTTAATCTGTGCCAAAGTCTGGTATCAGTCCTTTTCTAAGTCAGGTGACATTTCTCTTCTAAATTTGATTGCATACACAGATAAAGAGCAAATTAACGGACGCGCAAGGATGCTGGCAACATTGAAAATCATTACTTTCCCTGAAGCCATCCCAGCTTCAATGTCACTGCTGTCAAATGGAAGCTGCATAATTTCAAATGTATGCACCCATGATCTCTTTCAAAAGACTGTTTTATCAGAAAATTTTGAAGAGAATAAAAAGCAGTGCTTTAGTTTAAAACCATTCCCCCTTGTCCTATTACTATCTACTCACATAAAGTTGATTTCCCTTCTGTTTATAAGCTCCCTTTCATATATTTCAAGTCTGCAATGAGGTCTCCCTGGTCCCCCCGGGCTGAATAAGACCAGCTCCCTCAGTCTGTCTTCATAAGAGAGATGCTCCAGCCCTCTGCTCATCTTTGTGGCTCTTCTCTGGACCCTCTCCCACAGTTCCATATGTTTTTTTGTTGGGAGCCCCAGACCTGGATAAAGTACTCCAGATGGGTCCCCATGAGGGCAGAGCATAGGGGGACAATCCTCTCCCCCTCCCTGTTTGTCACTCCTCTTTTGGTGCAGTCCAGGATACAGCTGGCCTTGTGGGCTAAAAAGAAAGAAAATCTTTTGGAAAGGAAGTTAAAAAAAAAAAAAAAAAAAAAGGACTATATTTGATTAATTTAATGGAAATACTACTCATCAATCCTAAGTACAAAACATTAGCAAGATGAAGAAGAAAAGTTAAGCAACAGAAAATATTATTGTGAATTCTAAAAAATTGAAAAAGAATTCTCTGAAAACAGACTCTGATTTAATGATTTTAATCCACATGAGAAGGCTGCTGGATCTTTCTGATACTGTGATGCAACAAATGACATCAGAGAGTGAATTTACATTAAAGCAGTTTATGTTACTTCAGTCATGAAACTCTGAACTGAACTTTTTACACACTGCATACAGTTTAAAAGTTAAAACTTCAAAGTTTAAAAGATTTTTTTTCCCTTTGGTAATGTTTTGAATACATGTTTTTATATATCAGTGAATACTCTCACTGAACAATCTATTTCTATGGGGATTCTATTATTTTTCTTTTTCAAGACTTTTAGCTGAATGCTTTTTGAGATAAAACTGTGAAGTGTACTGATTCAAGATGATGCTGTACAGTCTTGTAGGATAGCTTCTGCTCAACTCTCCTTGCTGGTACAGCCTTTTTCACTAGGCTGTATTCCAAAGTGAGGTATTTCGGCCAGCAAGTCTTCCTTAAATGGAGTACGATACAACCTGCTCTAAGGTATGACACTGTCCTACTTCAAATATTTTCTCTCCATGACTAGATTGAAATAAGTTTCATCTTTACTGTATGCTTCTCTTGGTTCTATTGATCTTTTGCACTCCATCCATTCATAAGTAATTTAAAAGTCTCTGTCCTCTGATGTCAAATGTCAGCTACCCTGTGCTTGTCTCTCTGCACTCTTACACACTTTGTAGTGAGTGACTCATGGGTATATTCTTATGACAGCTTTCAAGTGAGCAGGGACAACTTGAAGTGTTAGCAAGGCATTTGAATAGGAGCTGAAGGACCTACAAGAGGCGCAGGTGCTGGAGTCCTTCTCTCCATACTTCAAAGCCTTCCCTGTTTCCTCCCTGTGTCTTCTCACTTCTCCTGCTGCACTGCTGAAATGCCTCAGCCCTTCCATAGGTCACCAAGACCTCCCGTTAGAGTACTCTATGCCCCTCAAACTTTTTGACCTCCACTACCACAAATATTCCTTTTTTCATCCTTCTGAAATATCTCCCTTTTCCCTCTGAGTACTCCCTTATCGCCAGCTCAGTTTGCCATCCTCACTGTGTGAGTTCAGCTTACAAACAAGAATGAGGTTGCTTTGTCTTCTGATGAAAGTTTGGAAAAAAAAAAGTGTGACAAGCCAAAATTGGAGAGCTCCATAGTCTCAGAGAGGCCACACTGGGCACTCTTGCTTAGAGCTGTTATCCTGTGTTTATAGGCTTTTCAGGTTCAACTTCTGAATGCAACGGGAAAACATATTCAGATGTTTCATTAGATTTCAGTGACAACTTTATATCTCATGGTTTGGTCTAAGGGTAGTTCCTTGCTCTTCTTTACTGCAGAAATCTAGTTTCATTGGGAGAGGTGTATTGCAGATATAGAAAAAGTGCCATATGTATAATTTTAGGCCTAAAACAGCACTTATAATCTGGATGCTTCCTCATGCAGCATGTTTCACCAAAGAATGTACAAAGATTTTATATTCACATCAGTTTTAAAAACACTGCCAACTGTACTGGTACTATTAGAGAATGACATTAATTCCCACTGATTTTTTTTTTTTTTTTTGGTTATCTACACAGGATTTGAGCATGATCTGCTCATGGCTCATTAGGTGAATAAACAGTGACCCACTTTGCAGGTTTTTTGTTGTTTTTGTTCTTGTTTTTTTCATAGCAATTATTTCAATAGTTAGGAAGAGCTTCAACATGGTTAAGGTTGTGGTACCCTCAGGTGATGCTCAGGCTAGTTCTGGGAGGATGAAACATACAGAAAGCCTAACTGAGTAGCTATAACACAAAATTATTTCAAATATTCAATGATAAATTCTTTCAGGTTTGATAAGCATGCTAATGGTGCTCTTTTCTCAGGGAATATCGTTGCATAACTCGTATGGATAGACTTTCACGGTTAACACTGTTTTTTTAATCTTTATTGCCTGTAATCACAAGAAAAAGTCCTGAAACGGGGAAAAACAGAAATATTGGTGCATGTAGCAAAAGTTGTTACCTCTTTATGGACTCAAAAATTCTCCGGCTCTGAAAAAATGATGTAAAGCAATGGACACTCGGGATTGCTAATGCACAGAAGTAAACTGCTCAATAGCTTACAGCAGCAGGAAAAAAAAAAAAAAAAGTTGGGAAAGTGGGTCAGCTTTGACAGATGTAAACATACACATTTTAGATTATGTTCTACTCCTCTGAACCATAAGAAAGATATAAACATTAATTTCCATGATTTTGTTTGGAAACTCCAGTATGAGACTAAGATACTTGTAGTAGAAGAAGTATCATACAAAAATAACTTATAAAATTAATTGCTCAAGAGTAGTGTCCTCTTAGTAGTTCTTAAACTCCCTTTCTTTGAGTTTTTGGAGTAGTGCATTTATTTTCTCTATTTTTCATTTACTCTTTTCTCTGTTCAAGATGTGTTATACCATTTCTCATAAATTTACTGATGCCCACAGAGAACTAGCTTTTATAAGATTTAATGTTTTTTTTTTTTTTTCCCAAAGTATAGAATTCTTAAAGAGTTTGAATGAATTTGGCTAATTGCAAGATCTTATCATTTTAACTTCAAATTCCCAACCTAATTTACCTTCAAAGAATATAGAACATAGGTATGGATAACCCACTCACAGTGGTGTTTCCTATAACAATAAAAATGAAAACAAGAACAGAATTTGTGTAGAATATGATTAACATTACCTAAGGGGTTAAAATTCAGCTGATCCCTAAAAGTAACATAAAGTAAGAAATTGTTCTAAAAAGAATTTCTTTAGAATTGAAGAGAAATTGATTCATTGTTAAACACAACATACCAGATCTAACTGAGAAATCAGTTTTCTGTCCTTGCTAATGTTAAAAAATAATAATAATAATAATTAAATGTTATTCTTTAAAATGTCACAGTTACTATTGTCTATTTTTTTTTTCCATTGAAAGATATACATGCATGCTCCAAAGATAATTGTCCAAGACATACATGTAGAAAATGAGATGGAAAATACATTAGTGGGATAGATTAGTATTTTGCACAGGATAAATAAAAATCTAAACATGGTGATTAAATAATGATATATATATATTTAAAAAAAAAACAACAACAAAAAAAAAAAACACCAAACAAGAGCTAAAAATAAAATCCAGCACAGAATAAATGACACAACTCCTCATTTGGTAGAAGCATGAATAGAACTCTAGTCGTCAATGCAATTAATTTCCATGTTCTTTCTTGAGCACATTTGAACTGAAACATGCTGAAATTTTTTCCTACATATCTATTTTTTTTTTCTACATGGAATATTTTATTACAGGTGTATGCTTTGTTAATTACAAAGAATAATTTTGAATTATAGTACTGTGATGTCTATTAGTTTCAAAATCTAAACATCACTGCTATATCAACACAATTGCACACAGGCAAAATATATATTTGTAGTTCACTATTGCCTCCTTGTGGAAAGAAATATAAACAAGAGTGTGCAACATATTCAAAACAAAACGTACAAAATCTGAAATTAGACCTTGTTACTTAAAACCAAGTTCAGCAAAACTTCCACTCATCTTGTGCCTTAGTTAAAAAGCAGCATTTATGGAGCTGGATCCTATTCATCACAGACACACAGAAAAAGAAAATGGAGAAAAAAGGGAGTTACTGCCCTCTATTAACAATCTTATTCTTGGTGCACTGTTAAAGTTACTGTCTTTCAACAAAATTACAAGGTACTGTAAAATTTAACTCTCCTGATATCAAGACAGTCTTCAACTCAGTATCTAGCAGCAAATCCACCATGATGAAATACAGTCAAATATCCAACTCTGTAATCTACATATTGCATATTTGTGAGAAGATGTTTTGAAAATGTCACAAAATTGCATGTAATTGCAACATTACATAATTTGTAAAGAGTATGCAGGAATATTTAAAATTTTAGGATATGAAAATGTGGATCTTGCTCATGCTTACTTTAGCTTTCTTGCTCATATACCCCTTCTTGTAACATGTCAGAACTTTATAAGTAGAATAGATAGAGCTACATCTCTAGGACTCAATCTACTGTGGTGCCTTTTCACATCACATTGAATACATTAGAAATTCTTGAAAGTTGGCCAGTCTATTAGCTATCTGGAATGATGGCTTATGAAAGGTAATATGCTGAATGCTTCTTACACTAGTCTTTATCTACATACATTTGGCCATTGCCCATTAGGATGCCATCATACATTTATGTTTTCTTGTGCTTCCTCTCTTTGGAGGTGGACTCTTCATTTCTGGCACTGTTATTCTGAAAAAAGAGGCTTTACTTATAAAGCTGAACCAAAGACAAGATTTATATTGTGAAGGCTGTTTTGTGCTCCATGTACCACTCTTTTCTAGAACCTTGTTTAGTTTCCTTGGAGAGTTATTCACAGTGCTCAATGAAACTGTGTGAAAAAGGGTTTGTTTTTACTTACAAAGTAAGTTTGTATACTTAAGTCCCATCTTCAACCTTCAAGATGGGGCCTAATGCATACATGAACTGTGAGACGACATTTTGCATGACATTAATTTATTATATCACTTAGTTTCTATTTTCTGCTGCTCACCAAAAGAGGTATTGAAGGGTCAGATGTTTGGTGCTAAGAACATCTCCCACGTTTTCTGTTCCTGTAGCTGAGGACTTTGCTAGTTACTTCAAGGCTCTGAGTGCCAGACCTGCTCATGTACCACTGCACCGGATTCAATCTAGTAGAGGAATTAATGGGCAACAAAAATGGAAATACACACTAACATTTTTGATAGACACAAAGCATAGACTAGCTCTGCACAGAAATTTGCCTTACATTCCATTATTTTGAAGTTAAAGATACTGCCTGATGCTGCCCTTTGTTGAGGTTAAAGCCTGTTGTTATTCAGGCAGTTTTGTTCAACATAATAAATGGTTTTGCTTTGAAAATTAGTAGCTGCCTCTATCCTACAACTCTATCCTATGTCTTCTATTGATAGGATAAATTTTACAGTAACTGATTCTAATTACAGTTGCTGCATTGTCAGTCATTAATTTTGATTGTTAGAAGTGTTCAGAAAATATTTTTTTCTCAGGGAGAAATGAAAGCATATGCTTTGATAATAGACAATTTTTTGGATGAAAGATTAATTGGGAGTGCTGAGAAGAATGAAGTACAAAATCCTGCCTTGTGAAAACAGCAGATAAAGCTCAGTTTAAATTTATTTGCTCTAAAAAAGGCTAAAACCAACTTGGCTGCTGTCTCCAGATGTGTATATGGGAACAGATTTTATTTGGCAAATGGTGGAAAAAAATGTACTGAATTTCTATAGAGGGAAGTTGAAAATAGAGATAAGAAATATTCAGTGTGGAAAAAAAAACAGATTTCAAACATGTCAGACAACAGGATTTAACACTTTAACTCAGGACACTGTGAGCCCTAATATCTAATCCTTCCCAGATGAATTCAACCAGGTGTTTCCATTACATTAATGGAAATCTAAAACTTCCAGAGAATTTTATGCTTTCTTATCACTTTTGTATACCTCCTTAGCCAGATTACTCCAGGAACATTAGGAAAATAGATACTTTGCTCTGCTTGATAATCTTCTTTATACAACGTTAATTTCTATTTCAAATTGCTGTTACTAATACTTAAACAAAAATAAATTTCAAAAATACAAGTATAACAACTGTGCTGATGAACTGACTGTGCTGGATGTCATTGAACTCAAAATATTCACTGCTTATAGCCACATCTTCAGGCCAAATTGCCATTACCTGTCTTTTCAGTGAATAGCGAATGCTGAGAGTGCTCCTTTTGATCTGTTCACTCTTATGTGACCCACAAGGATAAACAATTCTGTCTTCCCTCTTGCAGATCTGAGACCCACAAAACTCACAAGGACAATTTTCTCCTTACAAAAGGTTTTTTTCTGCTCTTTGGACCCTGGAGAAACAGGACTTTAACTGCTTTTTGCAAGCAGGTGACAGATTTGCAGCTCAAGGTACAAGATAGATAACTGTGACAGTTCTGCATGTTGCATGCACAGTCACTTCCATATGCATTTTCACAGTCAGGATGATTACCTGGCAATGAATGCTTCCTAACAATCTGATCTGCATTAAAACAACAACAACAACAAAAAGCCAAAACAAAAGCTGTGAAAATTTATTTTAGTAATTACACCTTGCTGCAACAATTTGTGCTATGCTCTTTTTCAAAAGATAATTACTACTGGAGGTGTTTATATCTGTAGCTGATTTTAAGCCTAATTATGAAGTAAAATTCAAGTTCTTGTGTATTAGACAGGGACCACTGTGGTTCTCTTTGACATTTTAAACGGAAAAAGTTGTAGCCAACTACATCATGCCACCGAACAGGTAAGGCCCTTCTGGAAATGAACTACTGGGAGGACATGGGGGACATGGAAAGGTGTGTGCTGTAGAAGATCAAGGCTGGATCATGCATCTGCACAAGAAACAGACTCCTGAAGCCAAAACAATACAAACACCATGCTCCTGTGTTTGCAGGCTGTGGCGTTCATTTCTTTCCATGTCCTGTGACTACAAAAAACTTCCAGTTTGCTACTTACTTTCTTGTATGTCATGGTTTTACGATTTTTGGTTAACCGTTCAATAGAGGAAATGATAACGGTAAGACTATAACACGTCTTACCATGTGACGTTACCTGTGTGACCATGGAGAAGATATGAAGAAGTGGCATAAGAAACCCACTTCTGCACTTCAAGCACAGATAAAAGAATTGCAAGACAGATCAACCAATAAGGTGAAGTCCTCCAAAAGGGTGATTGCTCCAGTCGCTGCAGACAACGGAGGTAACAAATAGAGGGGCCCTGTCCCCAGCCAGGAGGGGGAAAGGGATAATAGAGTGTATTGGACTGTGTGGATTAGATGGCCAGGCACCTCAGAACCACAGAAATATAAGGCACTGGTGGACACTGGTGCACAGTGTACACTAATGCCCTCGAGTCACCAAGGGACAAAATCAATTTATATTCATGGGGTGACTGGGGGTTCCCAAGAGTTGACTATGTTGGAGGCTGAAATAAGTCTCACTGGCAAAGACTGGCAAAAGCATCCTATTGTGACTGGTCCAGGGGCTCCATGCATACTGGGTATTGATTAGCTCAGAAGGGGACATTTCAAGGATCCTAAGGGGTATCGATGGGCCTTTGGAATAGCTGCTGTAGACACAGAAGGTGTTAAACAGTTGTCTGCATTGTCTGGCCTATCAGAAGATCCGTCTGTTGTGGGATTGCTACAAGTAAGAGAGCAACAGGTACCGATTGCTACAAAAATGGTGCACAGACGGCAGTACCGCACTAACAGGGACTCCTTGCTCCCCATTCAGAAGTTGATTCGTCAACTAGAGAGTCAGGGAGTGATTAGCAAAACTCACTCACCTTTCAACAGCCCCATATGGCTAGTGCTTAAAGCCAGTGGAGAATGGAGGCTGACAGTAGACTACCGCGGCCTGAATGAAGTCACACCTCCACTGAGTGCTGCTGTGCCGGACATGCTAGAACGCCAGTATGAACTGGAGTCAAAAGCAGCCAAGTGGTATGCCACCACTGACATTGCTAATGCTTTCTTTTCCATTCCATTGGCCACGGAATGTAGGCCACAGTTTGCTTTCACCTGGAGAGGTGTTCAGTATATCTGGAACCGTTTGCCCCAGGGGTGGAAACACAGCCCAACCATTTGCCATGGGTTGATTCAAGCTGTACTGGAACAGGGAGGCGCTCCTGAGCACTTACAGTACATTGACGATATTATTGTGTGGGGCAATAGAGCAAGGGAAGTTTTTGAGAAAGGAAAGCAAGTAATCCAGATCCTTCGTACTGCTGGTTTTGCTATTAAACGAAGCAAAGTGAAAGAACCTGCCCAGGAGATTCAGTTCCTAGGTGTAAAGTGGCAAGATGGACGTCGTCACATCCCAACGGATGTGGTGGACAAAATTACTGCCATGTCTCCACCCACTAATAAGAAAGAGGCCCAGTCTTTTCTGGGTGTAGTGGGCTTTTGGAGAATGCATGTTCCAAACTATAGCCTCGTTGTAAGCCCCCTTTATCAAGTGACGCGGAAGAAGAATAATTTCACCTGGGGTCCTGAACAGCAGCAGGCTTTTGAGCAGATTAAGCAGGAGATAGCCCGTGCCGTGACCCTGGGGCCAGTACGGACGGAACAGGATGTAAAGAACATCCTCTATACTGCTGCTGGAGAGAAAGGTCCCACCTGGAGTTTGTGGCAAAGAGCCTCAGGAGAGACCCGAGGCCGACCCCTGGGATTCTGGAGTCGGGCCTACAGGGGGTCTGAAGAGCACTATACTCCAACTGAAAAGGAGATCTTAGCTGCATATGAGGGGGTTCGAGCTGCTTCTGAAGTAGTTGGTACTGAAACACAGCTCCTTCTAGCACCTCGATTGCCAGTGTTGAACTGGATGTTCAAGGGAAAGGTTCCCTCTGCCCATCATGCTATTGCTGCCACTTGGAGTAAGTGGATTGCACTGATTACGCAACAGGCTTGGATGGGGAACCTCAGTCGTCCAGGAATCTTAGAGGTGATCATGGACTGGCCTGAAGGTAAAAAGTTTGGAACATCACCAGGAGAGGAGGTATCATGTGCTAAAGAAGCCCCACCATACAATGAACTACCAGAAAATGAAAGGAAATATGCCCTGTTCACATATAGATCGTGTCGTATTGTGGGGAAGCATCGCAGATGGAAAGCTGCTGTGTGGAGCCCCACACGACAAGTTGCAGAGGCCACTGAAGGTAAAGGAGAATCAAGTCAGTTCGCAGAGGTAAAGGCTACCCAACTGGCCTTAGATGTTGCTGAACGGGAGAGGTGGCCAATGCTTTTTCTTTATACTGACTCATGGATGGTGGCTAATGCCTTATGGGGGTGGTTACAGCAGTGGGAGCAAAATAACTGGCAAAGGAGGGGTAAACCTGTTTGGGTTGCTGAACTGTGGAAAGACATTACTGCCCGAATAAAGAATATGGTTGTAAATATGGTTGCACCATGTAGATGCTCATGTGCCCAAGAATCGGGCTACTGAAGAACAGCAAAACAACCATCAGGTAGATAGAGCCACCAAAATTGAGGTGGCTCAAATAGACTTGGACTGGCAGAACAAGAGTGAATTATTTCTAGCTCGATGGGCCCATGAAACTTCGGGTCATCAAGGAAGAGATGCAACATATAAGTGGGCTAGAGACCGAGGGGTGGACTTAACTATGGACGCTATTGCACAGGTTGTTCATGACTGTGTAACGTGTGCCATAATTAAACAAGCCAAGAGAATGAAACCTCTCTGGGAGGAAGGGCGATGGCAAAAGTATAAATATGGGGAGGCGTGGCAGGCTGATTATATCACCTTGCCAAGATCTCGCAATGGTAAGCGTTATGTGCTTACCATGGTGGAAGCGACCACTGGGTGGCTTGAAACATATGCAGTACCCCATGCTACCGCCCGAAACACCTTATTAGTCCTCACGAAACAAGTTCTCTGGCGACATGGTACCCCAGAGAGAGTCAAAACAGATAGTGGGACTCATTTCAAAAATTCCCTTGTAAATACTTGGGCCAAAGATCATGGCGTTGAGTGGATTTATCATATTCCCTATCACGCACCAGCTTCTGGTAAAATTGAACGATACAGCGGGTTGTTAAAAACCATGTTGAAAGCAATGGGTGGCGGAACATTTAAGCATTGGGAGAAGCATTTGTCCAAAGCCACCTGGTTGGTGAATACTCAAGGATCTATCAATCGTGATGGTCCTGCCAGCTCCCTACATACTGCAAAGGGAGATAAGGTCCCTGTAATACATGTAAAGAACATGTTGGGAAAAGCAGTTTGGGTCCTTCCAGCTTTTGGGAAGGGCAAACCTCTTCGTGGGACTGTTTTTGCCCAGGGACCTGGGTGCACTTGGTGGGTGATGCAGAAAAATGGGGATGTTCAGTGTGTGCCACAAGGGAATTTGACGATGGGAGAACGGAATGAGTAATTCCAAGTATATGTACATGTGTTCAATGTTTGATAATTGATTATAATTATGTTTGTTTGCATATATTAAGCATGCTGTAATGATGTGGAATAAGGGGTGGAATGTCATGGTTTTATGATTTATGGTTGTCAGTATTCTACATCACAACATCATGCAGTGTACTGGGAGTTAAAGAGCAAATGCTTTAATTCCAGGTACCTGTCTGGAAGAGAAGAACAACTATGGTCCCCAAGAGCCTTTTCGAGTACTGTTATCATTCCTGCTCAAGGGAACAGATATAAGGGCGCAGGTCATCTGACTCAGCCCTCTTCTCGTCTCGCCGTGTTCCCCGTCGGATCGGCTCGCTGCTGCTGCTCCCGATTGCACGCAAGGCTTCAGTATAAGCGTAAGGCCTTTGGCTCTCGGACAACCTTTCTCTCAATTATTGTTGATTTATATTGTATTATAGTGTGTTAGCTTACATTCTGATACTATATTTAGTAAATTAGTTTGTTTCTCCTCAGATCGTTGCCGCTGTTTTCAATTATTTTGGGGTCCCCTGTTTCCCTTCCTGTAGGCGCGGATTTTGCGAAATCCCTCCGCCCCACTAGTCATGGAACCCGGCCGGACCAGCCCTTAAACCATTGACATTGTAACATCTGCAAAATATTTTACTTGTTTAAATGTGTAGACTTCATGGAAGGCTATAGTTCATAATTTTCTGATCAGAACTACCAAGACCAATGAAAGTAACCTTTGAGGTAGCTTGTAGAATGTTAAGACTCAAGACTAGTATTGATATTTGATCAAACTAGAAAGAATTATTATGTGTCTTTATACCACTCGAGATTTAGCTGTAATGAAATTTTCAAACTTAATCATCCTGTAGCAATTTATTAGGAGGTGCCAGTATGAAGTGCTTGAAGTGCAAGTATGAAATAATTATTACATCAACCTATTTTGATTACTGGCAGTGTTAACAAAGTTATATCATATTTAAGATTAAAAAGATCTTGTCTTCCAAGAACTAAAAGTTCTAATTTCTTTCTGAACACAAATGAAGGAGGCAGAGATTTTCAAATAACTGTAGTGAAATATCAAAAAAATTCAGCTTATCCATGCTATCTCTAACTGTGATGTTGGACATAGGAGTGATGACCTTAAAAACCTTTTCCCTGTGATGTTTGGAGACACAAGGTATCAACTTCCTGACTTTATGTCATTTAGCATTTTGGTTGCGTGATGCAGAGCTGAAAATAAAGATCACTACTGACAAAGGAGAAATTGAAAAAAGAGACAAAATAACTCACAGAAAAAATCATCTGCCAATTTTATTCTTTATTTGGTAACCAGATGTTTGTAGAAGAATATGCACGTAATATTCTGAACAAAGATTTTATCAGCAATGTGAAATTTGCTGAGGAAATCTTATTACAGTGATACAAAGATTCTTCCCCGGCAGCCAAAATGTAAATCACCACTTGATGTCACCATTGGTCTGTACCTGTGCAGCTATTTATGAAATCTTTCTGAACAACGCAAAGAAATTAAAAGTTCAATTAAAATATTTAGAGAGCTGGCTTGAAATAATTATTTATAAAGCTAAGCAATCACTCTCTATTTGTTGGTTCTATTCAAAATACTGGAAGAGTGGGTTCATTGAACTTGCAGCACCATCAAGGCTCTCTCAGGAGTCATTTGAAAAGTGGTTGTGTATGCATAAAATAGCTCTTTTTAAATGAGGAAATTTACTTTAACCACAGAGTAAATCTGGTCATTGCAGTCTGTTTTATTAATATTTATATGATTTTATTTTGCTTGTTTATATGATATTAATAACATTAAATTGCAGAAAGAATAGTAAAGGAAAAGACAAGCAGGAGAGAGCACCTCTGGAAACAAGGAATCAAGACCTATTGAGGCTAATAAACATACAAAAAATAGCTATTTACAATGTCTCTAGTAAAAGTTGGCATTCTCTTTCCCAATTTAGATATAAAGAAAAATACCATTTTCAGATATCCAGGACTTCCAGCAAGCATGGTGAGACTGATTTGGGGTAAGTTGAATATCCCTTCAATTGATTAGGAATTTGAAAAGAAACTTAGCAAATCAGATGACCTTCCTTGCCATTAAAAACTTGGTTTTTGTCAGCAGTTGCTACTCTGTGAAACTAGAATTACGTCTAATGTGGGTGAAACATATGAGCAGTGGAATTCTTAAAGTTGACAACAAGGCAAAGAGAAAATCACTAGGTACGGGGGTCCAAGAAACACTCAGAGAGGTTGAACTTTCCAGCAGCACAAACTCCAGCATGCAAGTTACAGCTGTCCTTTTACATGAGTTTTACCAGTTCTTTCTACCTATGCTTATGCTATGAATTCTCTTACTGGTAGCTTTCATGAACTTCTAAACTGCTTAATTACTTTAACTACATAGCATCAGGCTCCAATCACCGGTTGAACCATATGTTCGGTCAAAATAATACTTTTTATTACTCTATTAGGATGCTTAGCAGGCTATGTTTTCCTCCACACGATACTGAACATGGCTTCTATGATATACTACAGACCTCCTTCCAGTCCATTTCCTACTTTATCATTTGTCATAGGTTTATGTCTCCAATTTCTTCATCTGTACAGTTGCAGTCACCAGACAGTTTTTTTTTTTATTATTTTTATTTTTTATGTCTGGATGATGATGACTTGGCTTACACAACAGGAAAATATTTTCCAAGCAAGTCACTGGTTGCCTGCTTGGAAAATATTTGTTCTGAAATAAAAGGAAATTTGAAGGACCCTGGGATTTCCAGTATTTGTCCTTTTGCAGTGCTGAACGAATAAGCTAATTCTGTCTAATTTCAAGGTCCTTTCAACGTAATAGTTTTAAAATTGCAGCTCAGAGTTTATCACTTGGATCTTAATTCAATAAAGAGAGACTAAAAAATCAAAATGGACAAAGAGTAGAATAAATGCAGTGAGATGTCAAAAACAGAAAATTGAAGTGCAGAATGAAAACCAAATTTTGAGACAGTTTGAAAATAGAGTGTATAGAAAAATGAAATAAAGATAAGGTATAATACATAAACACAGTACATGGGACACACACAAAATATCAATTTGGGAAAAAAGTTTTGGTTTTTTTTTAGTCTTTGTCTTTAATTAAGGTAATACGTGGTACTTAAAAATAATACTATTTTTGTTTTATTATTTTATCCTAATTTAAAAATTAAAATAATATTATTGCTAATTAGTTTTATAAACTCAGAAAAAAAATAGAAATATTTGGAACCCATTGAACTCCATACCTTCATTTGTTCTTTTCCACCATATTTATCACTATGGTGCAGCATAACAGAAGAGGCCCAGGAAATGATGTAAGTAAATCTGGAGAGCAGTACTACAGAGGTGTTATGTGCTCATTTTTTTTTTCCCACAAACACCCCGTCACTATGTAAAAAATAACTTATAACTGAAGATTACTGCCTGATTCTTAGGTACTTGCCTTCAGTGTCTGTCTCTCTCTCTGTATGTAGGTACATTAGGTACATGTACATTCTGTACGTATTCATATACGTACATAGTTTTGTATACATACACATTCATATCCACAAAACTGCAATTCATTTTTCTTTTTTTTAATAGCACCTTTCATTTATCGATTATTCTTTTAGAGCACTCAGACAGACAGAAATATTTGTCTTTATGCTGCACAGTGGTGAGTCTGAACACTTATGAATTCAAGGAAAATAATTCTTCAATGGTGAATAGGAAGCATGAAGCTTTGAACTAGGATTTTCTGTCATCAGTTGTTTCAGTCTATATGTTGCTGGGATTTGAGGACTAAAATAATGAACATCCTCAGGAATAGGTGCTTTTCCCATTTCCCACCTAAGCGGTGAATCCCATGCTTCAGGTCAACTTTGAAAGGACTCATGTATAAGCATTTGGTGCTTATTATTCTTAAACTTTCACCCAGAAAATCATTTACAATGTGAATGCAGTGTCACTCTATTTGCACTTCAAGTTGACTGGAATCTGTGCGACCCCCTTTGGATCCTCACAGCTTTCACGCAAATATCAGCTCACCTAATATCTCATCTCATATCATCCTGTCATTGGTGTGTTAATATTGAAGAGGAGGTGGGGAAATAGCTCGCTTCTTTCAGTATCCTTTTACAATACATAGATATGTAAGTGGGTGGGAGATATTTTTTACTACCGATGCTTCTAAATGGATTCAGTATTTGCCACTTTCACAGCTATCCCTGGGTTTAGTTCCTACTAACAGGATGCACAAACACAACAGAGTCACTATCAGAGAGCTATACAGCCACTCAGATTACTCTTTTTCTAGTACTTACCACTGTATTTATTGTCAAAATTAAAGGTCTGGTGGAATCACTAAAATAAAGAGTGAAACCAAGTGAACTGCACTACTTATTCTGTAATTATTTGCATAATCACAGAGAATTTGTTTTGTCGTGGTCAATATTTGTTCACTTTTTGTGAAGAGTCAAGTCCAAATTTTATTAAACAAATGTTTAGGAAAAAAGAGTGTTAATTCCTAAAGATGTGGAAAGAAAGGAAAGAAACTGCTCTTTGAATGATTCTTAAATGTTGTAATTTGTTTTCATTCTAGCTGAGAACATAGACCCACATGACCCAGCTCTTCTGTGTGAGCCTCCTACTTGCAGCAGACCTGTTTGTGCTCTTGGAAAGAAATCAAAATACAGAAACATTTGAATTCATCCTTATCAGGGGCTGCCAAGACAGCAGTTACAGAACAGTAAGGTCATGTCACACAGTCTGCAAAAAGCACAGAGTCTCTGTGCCTAAATGCCATCTCCAACTCTGAGAAGGAATGGTGGACTGATCCCGGCAAATCCCAGGCCATGTGCCAGCTTGCCAGATGACTTTGGTATGTGATGCACTTTGTTCTTCAGGGCCCTATTAATTAAATAATGCTGCAGGAGTAGTGCTGGTTACTGGAAACATATTTTGTGAAGTGCCAAGTCAAGCAGGTAAAGTGTAAAAGATGCACAATTCTTCTATAGGCTCAGATCATTTAATGAAATCTCAGGGCAAACAAGTGATTTGTTGGATTCAGGCCTGACAGAAACACTGCAGCTTATCGCATATTTAAAGAATAACAGTTGGATTGGCAACACATCTGATACATGTAAAATGGAAATGCCACAGGGTAGGAATTTCAAAAGAATTCTTGATTCTACTTTCTGGTAAGAAAAAGTCTAAAATTTTAATGTGAACAAAACGTAGGAATGAACACACAAAGGAACAAATCCACCATTGTCAGTCCATCCCTTTGTTCTTAGAAGATATTCCTAGTTCTTTAAAACATTAGAAAGATCCATACAAGGTGGTTATTAACAGTCATTGCAATTACCTTGTTCAAATTTTACCAGTCCTGTGTAGCACCTTTAATGTATACAGATATTAGGAAGGATATTTGACAAAAGCTGGCTGTAAGCAAGAAGAGAGGCATGATTACCATACAGCTGCCAGTAAGAACACTAATGATATGTGAAAATGAATAACTCAACATCTGTGGAACCTTGCAACAAGACAATTTCTATATACTTCAAAACACAAGGGAAAGCTTTAAATGTTCTGGATATCCTTGATCAATAAATCCAGACTAAAAAGAATCTGACATCTGATCGTCACGTATTCTGTCAGGCATGCCAACAGCAAAATGAAAATCATTGATTTGTTTGTCACAGGACTTTGCCAGCTAGCAAAATTTTCTGAGCCTTGGATATTCACAGATGACACTATAAAGGCACCAAATAACTAAAAAGTGCATTTCAACAGGGAATGATTTCTGAGAATGGGAAATGTCAGAGAATACTCCATCTACCACATGGGACACAGTGCCACGTGCTTTTTATTTTATTTTTTTATTTTATTTTTCTAGTAAAAGTCCTTTGGGAATTAAGAGGAAGAAGACAATTCAAATCACTTGTATCTGGTACAGGTCTTTCTGAAGTGATGAAAATATTTTTACTAATTTTAAGGGGGGTTACCATTCAACCTTTAATAGAGATTTTAATTACTGACAAATACTGCTCTGTCTTATCAGAGCACCTTTAACCATACCTTTACATGAGCATCCCCAACTGAACATGTTGAGTATTTGAAGCAGTTTTTCTATTAGGAGGAGACAGTTTTTACTGTGCTAGCACTTTAGTAGAAAGGACTCTGTGGGATATGATATACTCTACATTTTTAACAAAATGTAGTGCATTGTTATTAGAGCCGGTAGTTCATTGGGATTTCAGACCCTGTATTTGCAGTCGTTTAAGTAGTTTTGCATTTATTTGTGCTATTTTTTTTTTTCGCTGCCCAATAATTGCCAAATTTACATGCTTCATAAAGGAGCACCTTATTAACAGCAGTCGTCCTGTGTCTTGGATAATCTGAAAACGTGATTTCCTAACATGCAGCACTAGCTTTCTTTATATGAGTTCACTCAGTCATAACTTCACAATGTGCTTAGCCATTCAAGTCTAAGCCAATAAACTTTATTGGCCGAAAATTCTCACAAGCGTGTCTGAAATATCACTACTTCCTTTACTTCTGAAAGTCATTCACACATTTAGCATTATGTGATCTTGGCCTTGAATCTAATCTCTTGAAAGCAGCATACAGTAGTGATGTAGTAATCACATAACTAAGATTTTGGAAGATACTGTT